>NC_058086.1:164042755-164160328 GCF_014858855.1 Bufo gargarizans
TTACTATTTTACCTGTGTCTGAACTGGGGATATGTATCTCTGTAGCAGAAAAAAGAGCTCTGACCACTAGAAGGATAAGTGAAGAAATTTACTCGGAATTCTAGATCTTTAAGGTGAAAAAATGAGGTTTAACTTGTTCTACAGTCACATTTACTTTAATGTATTGCTATTCACTCCTACATCTTCTAAAAATAGAGGCAGCAATCTGGCTTTGAAGAGCGGTGTGTGTGGATTATACAATCTCTGTAATGCACAAATAGGCTCGATATCGTTTCCATGGATATTGCTTATCAAGACAAGAGAATGCGCGTGGCAGAAACATAGCGTGAAGTCTACGAGCGCAACGGCAGAGCTGGATTTAAAGTGTGCCCAAACCTTCAAGTACACTGTATTAACACCTATGATACTGTGCTAAAAAAGGTTTTTCTAATGTACTTTAAAGGGCTTCTGTCACCCCCCAAAAGTCATTTCAGAATCTTTATAGTGCGATTATTTAATATATAGTGCTCTTACATTTTTCTGTGGCTTAGTTTCTTTAAAAAACGCACTTTTATAATATGTGAATTACCTGGCTACCAGCAAGTAGGGAGGTTGCTTGCTGTTAGCCGCCGCATCTTCCTTTCAAAAAAACGCCCCCTCCTCCTGCTGATTGACAGGGCCAGCGAGCACCCTTCTCCTTCGGCTGGCCCTGTCTGCGTTCCAAATCTCGCACCTGCACCGTACCGGTCTTCAGTCGGCGCAGGCGCACTGAGAGGAGGGCCTCGCTCAGCCGGGTGTAGATGTGACGTCATCGGCGCAGGCGCACTGAGGAAGGAGCGGCCGAGCGAGGTCCTCCTCTCAGTGCGCCTGCGCCGACTGAAGACACGTAAGGCGCAGGCGCGGGATTTGGAACGCAGACAGGGCCAGCTGAAGGAGGAGAGTGCTTGCTGGCCCTGTCAATCAACAGAAGGAGGGGGGCGTTTTTTTGAAAGGTGGATGCCGCCGCATCCTCCTTTCAAAAAAACGAGATACTTGCTGGTAGCCAGGTAATTAACATATTATAAAAGTGCGTTTTTTAAAGAAACTAAGCCACAGAAAAATGTAAGGGCACTATATATTTAATAATCGCACTATAAGGATTTTAATTAGCCCAAAAATGAAAAATGACTTTTGGGGGGTGACAGAAGCCCTTTAATTTCTTTATTTTACTTTTTCATGCAAAATAGGCACTTCAGGTTCACGTTTTAAAGGGCATCTGTCAACAGATTTGTACCTATGAAACTGGCTGACCTGTTAGGGTGGTTTCACACTAGCGTTAGGGATTCCGTTATAGCTTTCCGTCATACAGAAAATAACGAAATGCCCAGACAGAATGCAAAACGGAAGCCTTTAAAAGGCATTCCGTTTGCTTTCCGTCCTAATAGAAGTCTATGGGAAAGCCTAACGGATCCGTCTGGGTCCCGTTATGCAAGACGATAAACAAAGTGTTATGTTAGGCATTAGCAGAGTGAGCACAAACAGAAGAGCAATGTCTTATGTGAACTCCTGACCTGCGCTCGCTCTGCTCAGCTTAATAGCTTACATTCAGGCTTTTAGCTGGGTGGAGTGAGTGCGTACAGTACAGTAACCATCTAATGCTTGGATGTGCTGGGTCCTCCAGACTGAAATACCTTTCTTTGTAGATGCTCCTCGCTCTGGCTGAAAGATGAGGGCTCAGAATGAAGGACTCCTCTCTATTAACTCCACATTCTCTAAAATGAGTTTTCTAAACCAGACAACCCACTTATGTAGTTTAAAGGACAGTAGATTGCAATGATTTAATAAACTGTAGAAACATCTTAAAGGGGTTGTGTCATCTGAGACAATGGGGGCATATTGCCAAGATATGCCCCTATTGTCTGATAGGTGCGGGTTCCACCGCTGGTAACCCTTATCTATATCGAGAACGGAGCGAGCCAAAGTGGTGGCTGGAGGACTCCGGTCCGGCCACCATCAAGCTCTCGCCCCAAAAAAGTGCATGACCGGCCACCGCTCCTATTCACTTCTATGGGCCCAACACTAGTAGCCGAGCCAGAGCTTGGCTATTTTCGGTGGCCCTATATAAAAAAAAAAGAGGGTGGCTGCACATGCGCAGTACACCCTCCACCACTTTCAGGGCTCCATTTAGGAGATAGGTGCGGGTCCCTACCGATATGCCCCCACTGTCTTAGATCAGACAGCCCCATTAAGGTCAAGGTGTTCCTTAGGGGCGGACATACCGCCTGTGCAGCTGGTTCAGCTGCACAGGGGCCCAGAGTGTGAGGGGGCCCAGAATGGACTGGCCCACTGAAGAGATGGTGAAATCCTGTGGGCCCTAAACTAACAAATGAGCTTTCTGAGTTGCCGGTAAGCTCCTCCCATTGTACGATTGCACACAGTAGGAAAAGTAGCTGGCTGCAGTGGGGCCCCCTTCCTGAACTTCAGAGGGACTGAGAGATGATCTGCTGGTCAGGGGCTGAATAGCAGCGCTGATTCATAAGAGGGCTGATTTTTTAAAAATCGCGTCAGAAAACCCCCCACTGCATTTTGCTGCGATTTTATAAAAAATAGGACCTTGTGGACCGAACCTTACTGACCAGGAGAGCCTACAAACTGTCACTCAAAAGCACTGACAGCCTCTCCTCCAATGAACCAGCTCTGCTAGAAGGAAGGAAAGGCTGCTGCTGTGTGGAGACCGAGCCCTGCTACTGAGAGGAGGAGGAGCCTGAGCCTGCTACTGAGATAGGTGATAGGTGCGGGTCCCTACCGATATGCCCCCACTGTCTTAGATCAGACAGCCCCATTAAGGTCAAGGTGTTCCTTAGGGGCGGACATACCGCCTGTGCAGCTTGTTCAGCTGCACAGGGGCCCAGAGTGTGAGGGGGCCCAGAATGGACTGGCCCACTGAAGAGATGGTGAAATCCTGTGGGCCCTAAACTAACAAATGAGCTTTCTGAGTTGCCGGTAAGCTCCTCCCATTGTACGATTGCACACAGTAGGAAAAGTAGCTGGCTGCAGTGGGGCCCCCTTCCTGAACTTCAGAGGGACTGAGAGATGATCTGCTGGTCAGGGGCTGAATAGCAGCGCTGATTCATAAGAGGGCTGATTTTTTAAAAATCGCGGCAGAAAACCCCCCACTGCATTTTGCTGCGATTTTATAAAAAATAGGACCTTGTGGACCGAACCTTACTGACCAGGAGAGCCTACAAACTGTCACTCAAAAGCACTGACAGCCTCTCCTCCAATGAACCAGCTCTGCTAGAAGGAAGGAAAGGCTGCTGCTGTGTGGAGACCGAGCCCTGCTACTGAGAGGAGGAGGAGCCTGAGCCTGCTACTGAGAGGGGGAGGAGCCTGAGCCTG
Organism: Bufo gargarizans; assembly: GCF_014858855.1. Classification (NCBI taxonomy): domain Eukaryota; kingdom Metazoa; phylum Chordata; class Amphibia; order Anura; family Bufonidae; genus Bufo; species Bufo gargarizans. The sequence continues at coordinate 164,046,113 of NC_058086.1, forward strand.
CTGCTGTGTGTAGACCGGGCCCTGCTACTGAGAGGGGGAGGAGCCTGAGCCTGCTACTGAGAGGAGGAGGAGCCTGAGCCTGCTACTGAGAGGGGAGGAGCCTGAGCCTGCTGCTGTGTGTAGACCGAGCCCTGCTACTGAGAGGGGGAGGAGCCTGAGCCTGCTGCTGTGTGTAGACCGAGCCCTGCTACTGAGAGGGGGAGGAGCCTGAGCCTTCTACCTAGAGGAGGAGGAGCCTGAGCCTGCTACTGAGAGGGGAGGAGCCTGGCTGAGGACACAAGAACCAGCAATACAGAGACAGGAGGTGAGGAAGGGATCTATATGTAATGTAGTGTAAAAGAGTGCCTGCCCTGCATGTATGACAGTGTGTGTATGTGAGAGTACCGGCATTTTCTATCATAGGGCGCACGCGGCCAGTCTCCATCTTTTGCGGATCCGCAATTTGTGAACTGCAAAGCACATATGGCCGTCTAAATGGTCTCTTAGGCTAGCACCACAAGGTGGCTGTGGCTGCAACACCCATTGTGCAGACAAAGCCTGAAGCAACACTACGCTACACCGCAACTAGTAAAAGTAAACGGGGCCGTGACCCGACAGTCACAAAAAATCCAACCTGCTGAATTTCTTGCGACATTGTGATTGTAAGTAACTTGAAGGTCACAATGCGACCCCGTTCATTTTAACTCCATGCATTGCAGCATTGTGCTGCTGTGATCCTTGGTTGCACGACACTTTGTTGGCCAAAAGCCCTGTGCAGCCTTATATGCTCCTTGGTCTTCCAGGATTATGCCCGTATTGTATATGTTTATGTCTGTGTGGTTTGGGGAGGGGGGGCCCTCTGCTGTCTGTCCGCCCCTGACTGTTCCTAGAACAACTTTTACACATGATGCATGCTGAATTTGCTCAATTTTTTTTTGTCTGATTTGAACGTACAGACCGGAGAAAATGTTGACCTTTCCTTTAATGGATGAATGATTGGCTTAATGAAGCCTCCACATTGCATAGTTGTGTTTACACTTGTAGCAGTAACATTATAAATTCACAATTTTCTACATTTGAATGGTTTAATCGAATGCCCTTAGAACGACCTCCGCAGTTATTATGACCTCAGCCACATATACCAGTAGCTGGCGTCTTGTTTCTGTAGTGCAGCTGCTCTGCGATTACGTTCAGTATCTATTTATCTCTTACCATCTCACTCTGTACATTGTGAATCTAACCTGAATGTAACAAGAACTGAAAATGACAGATTGGCTTAAGGGAGAACATGACCGGTCAGTCTAATTGTTTTCTTTTCATTTTATTTTAACTAGATGATGTAATTTAAAGGAACATTTCTTATAATGGGCTGGAAGCAAAGAAAAATATTGTTTTAATGGAATATTCTATTTTACAAATGTATATCTACTGTATCTATCTATCTATATATCTATTATATATCTATAATCTATCTATCTGTCTATCTATATATCTATCCATTACATACTGTATCTATTATCTATCTATCTATCTCTCTCTCTATGAGTATTATTCAGTTGTGGTAAGTCAGAGCAACTGGATTTGTTGTATTTTTTACTCTAAAGAAGTTTCACTAGTCACCTGATGGCTTTCCCAATTCGAATGGCTTGTACAAGAATTCTCCGGGCATTATTTATTAGTGACTTGCCCCTCACTCATGGAGGTAAGATTTTCATTGTATTTGTATGACTGAAGCTATTAGGTGTGAATAAACTGCCTTGGGTGAGGTGTTAAAAAAGCATTGTAAGTGGCAGACTGAAGAAACTAGCGAAACATCTTCAAGGAAAAAAATGCAACAAGTCCAGTTGCTCTGACTTAGACATAAGCTTGTTTTTGTTTTGTCATCTGGTTGACTTCAGTTAAGCTCCACTAAAAACAATAAAATAATTAAACCCATTGTAGCTCAGGGCTGGAGATGAGATATGTCATCAATGTCTGAGATGTGAATATTCCTTTAACCACTCCCAACCGTTGCCAGAAGGACTGCTCACAAGCACAGCATGATCCATAGCCACCGGGTTTCTGCTTTTTCAAACAGCAGCCACCCAATTATTGCCAATTGTCTGCAATTGGCAATAACACCGATCGCAGAAAATTATAGTAAACTCTCAGATGCCATGGTCAGTTGTGACCACAACATCTGAGGTGGCTTTCCTAAGGAGCGTTGCGCTCTCAGCACAAGAACTGCTTTCCTGTGCTGAGATCAGGGAAGTCATTCTTTGTTGGTGATAGACCAGAGCCTGCAGCTGGCAGTACTGCATTGGAATATACTAAATTTCTCATACTCTATTGTATCAAATCACATAAAGTATGTAGAAAAAGCAATCTAAACATAAATAAATAAATAATATAAAAATTCAAGCCACCCCCCTTTCCCTATAATTGAAATGAAAAAAATAATAAAAAATAAATAAAAAAATAACTATTATTTTTAGGCACCGCCGCAAGCCAAAATAGGCAAGCTATTAAAATATAAATGTACTTATCCCATAGAGTGATTGCCGTAATGAAAAAAATATCCGTTTTTAAATTTTAATCCCCAAAATTTTTTATAAAAAGTTTGCAAAAAGGCATACACACTCCAAAATAATATCAACAAAAACTACAGCTTGCACTGAAAAAATGAGCCATCACTCAAACTGATAGTACTACTGTAACTATAATGTTTAATTTTTTTTTTAGGCGGGTGCAATCAGTTTTGATACATTTTTCACATGTGTGAAAAAAAATGAAGAATAACAATCTACATCTCCTAGCAACCATCAGTGAAAAACACTGGTTTGAACCTGGAGGCCTTCGATTTTTTGCGCAAGCCACATTCACTTCTATGGAGCCAGGACTGAGTTAAAAATGCACAAGATAGAACATGCTGCCATTTTACTGAATGCAGAAATGATGTTTTTGCACAGACCCGTTGAAAAGAATGGGTGATTCTCACTTGTGTGAAAAAGGCCCAGAGAATGGAGGACACAGGTCAGTTTTACAGTATAGGGAAGACCGTAAAACAAAACCCATATAACTGTGTGTGCGGAATTGCATTTTGTTCCAGTTCTACCCTATTTTGATTTTTTTGCCAGATTCCCACTACATTGTATAAAATACTAAATGGTGCCATTAGAAAGTATAGCTTGTTCTGCAAAAAACAAGCCCTCATACTATGTGAAAGGACAAATAAAAAAGTTGTGGCTCCAGTGAGGATGGGGAGAGAAAAGCGAAAATGGCCCGGGGCTGAAAGTGTTAACTATACCAAGCAGCTAAAAATATGTTCATATGAAATGAACAACCTCTAACACATATTGCAGGTAAAGAGAGTGATTAAAAGGAGAACAAATATTCCATTTTAGAGAAAAATATCCATGCCGGGTGAGCAGGAACAGGTGCTACTCGGTAGAGGGCTGATGATGGGTAAGAGACATCTGTTATTATTGCTTTTGTAGAAAAAGGCTGGCACCTGAAGGTGTCAGGTTCTTTTTCAGTAAAACCCACTGCTTCTGACTAAATAAAATACATAATTTTCATTATTTACAATCATTTATCCATTTTTTTTTACATTAGTAAACTGTGAATTTACCATATTATTTCTGCTATATATTACTCCTTTACAAGCATGCATTGCTTTTATGCAGATGATCTACAGTATTGTTAAGCGAGCACGCTCGGCCGAATACCTGTTCGGCTCCAGCATCGCTATGCTCGGCACATGGCAGTACTCAGCCAAGTACTGCATGTGCTCAAACGTCATGCTCGAGTCTCCTCCCCGCACCTTTAACCTCTGCTAAGCAGCCAATAAATGTACAGGTAAGTACTGCCATCACTGTAATGCCAGTAGCCATGTTGGCAACTGGCATTACAGTGATTGGCTGTCCGGAACGCCTCATCGGGTGCTATATAGCACCCGATGACACGGGTTCAGCTCATTGTGAGTCAGGGAGAGCTGCGCTTAGGAAGGGACAGATCGTGTAGGGAGTGTGATCGCAATATAGTCAAAAGAAAAACGTTTTAAAGACCCAATATCATTTTGCCAGTGACTTGTGACATCTGTGCTGCCAATATCTTCTGTGTGTCAGGGCCAGATATTGGGAAAAATATTACTGACAACAAATATATATTTTTTTCCCATAATTTATCCACACTTTGCCTATAAACGGTGTCTGGAGTAAATTGTCACATCTGCTCTGCAATAGCGTGTGTGTGTCAGGGCCAGATATTGGGAAAAATATTAGCGAAAACAATTATATTTTTTCATAATTTAGCCACACTTTGCCTATAAATGGTCCCTTATAACATATTTAATATGAAGAAGGCGAGCATTAAGGGACGGGGAAGTGGCCGTGATGCTGATGGTGCACGCAGAGGCCAGTGGCCCTGGGCGCGGTAAAACTGTGTCTGCTGCCAGAGCACAAGAAAAACAATCATCGAAGAATCCTAGCTTCATGTCCCAGTTTGAAGTCAGCCCAGTGCGAGCAGGTGGTCGGTTGGATTGCAGCAGATAGTGCTTCCAGTCGGTTAAGCACCACCCTGTCTTCACCAAGTCCAGTCTCAGTAGCCAGGAGTCTGGTCCACACAATCCTCACCCTGATCCTCCTTCCTCCCATCATTTACAGTCTGGCCAAACAAGTGATCCCACACTCGGATATTCTGAGGATCTCTTTGCATCTCCATTAATTGATTTGGCCCTCTCGCCAAGCACGCTCGAAGAGGGACCTGAGATCTTGTGCCCCGATTCCCAATCTCTTGAGCATCCAAAGTCACAAGAACATCACGCTGGGGAACAGCAATTAGTGTTTAATGAGGTGGATGATGATAAGACACAGTTGCCAATGACTAAACTGCAATTACTGTCTCAAGAGGTTGAGAAAGAGGATGACACACAGTTGTAAATTACTGAGGTTGTGGTTCGGTCAACAAATCAGGAGGATGATCAGAGTGAGGAAGGGGAAGAGGAGGTGCTGGACGACGAGGTCACTGACCCAATCTGGGAAGGTGGCAACAAGCTAAGCGAGGAGAGCAGTACAGAGGAGAAGGGATCTGCAGCACTGCAACAGGCTGAAAGAGGCAGTGGGGTGTAAAAAGGAAGAAGGCAGGCACCACCAAACAATACTGCAACTGTTCCACTGGAGCACCCCCTTGCGTAAATCTCCCTTGTCAAGGGGTAGGTGTTCGGCAGTATGGCGCTTTTTTGAGGAAAGTGCGGACGACAAAAGAATAGTAGCTTGCAACCTGTGCCACACCAAAATGAGCAGGGGCGTGAACACTAGCAACCTCACCACCACCATCATGATCCGCCACATGGCATCAAAGCACCCTAATTGGTGGGCCGAACGCCTGTGTCCACAATCTGTGCCTCCTGCCCTGCACCTGGACCTTCGCAAACACAATCAGCTACCACATTCACTTCCCTGTTCCAGAGCAGCGTCCAAATGTCATTACCCCAGGAATTTAAATGCAAGCGCAAATATCCAGCAACCCACCCACAGGCCACTAGCACTACATGCGCAGCTTTCCAAATTACTGGCCCTGGAAATGTTGCCATTTAGGTTTGTGGATACTGAGGCCTGATGTCGGTGGCCGTCCCTTGTTATGCAGTCCCCAGCCGTCAGTATTTTTCAAGGTGTGCCATGCCAGCCTTACACCAACATGTGTCCATTAACATTCACACGTGCCCTGACCAACGCAGTTACTGGGAAGGTTCACTTAACCATGGACACATGGACAAGTGCTTTCGGCCAGGGATGCTACATTTCCCTGACGGCACACTGGGTGAATGTTTACTCGTGCCCTGGAATGGCACAGGTGCTACCGATGCCAAGGATTGCGGGCCCCTACTAGCACCTACGTTAGTGGCTCTAACCCCTACTTCTCCTCTTCCTCCTCTGCCTCTGATTATCCTGCGTGCAGCACCAGTCAGTCATCAGTCGGTAGCTGGAAGCAGTGTAGCACTGCAGTAGGGGAAGCGGCAACAGGCTATGCTGAAGCTTATCTGCCTAGGTGACAAACAGCACACTGCCACAGACAGCACACTGCCACAGAGCTGTGGCAGGGGATAAGAGACCAGACTGAGCTGTGGCTCTCACCACTCAACCTAGAACCAGGCATGGTTGTGTCTGATAATGGCTGTAACTTGGTGGCGGCTTTGGAGCTGGGCAACCTTAGATATATCCCATGCCTTGCCCACGTATTCAACCTTGTGGTTCAGCGGTTTCTAAAAACGTACCCCAATTTGCCTGAGCTACTGGTGAAGGTGCGCTGCTTGTGTGCACATTTCCACAAGTCACCGGCTGTCAACGTTGCAGCAGCACTTGAAATTGCCAGCATACCGGCTGTTGGCCAGGCTTTGTGAGCAGCAGAGGGCAGTTGTGGAATACCAGCTGCAACATGGTCATCGCCTTTCCAGTCAGCTTCCACTATTCACAAGTGAGGAGTGGGCATAGATGTCTGACCTCTGTAAGGTTTTAAGAAACTTTGAGGAATCAACACAGATGGTGAGCGACAATAACACTATTATCAGCGTCACCATCCCACTTCTGTGTCTTTTCAAACGCTCGCTGCTCACAATTAAGGACGACGCTGTGCATGTGGAAGAGGTGTAAATGGGGGAAGACATTACACAGGTTGATGATTGCCAGACCACCCTCAGTTCGTCTTCTCAGCGCGAATTGGAGGCTGAAGAGGAGCAGGAGCAGAAGACGGTTGCCTCAGCTACAGAGGGTAGTACCCATGGAAGTTTAATTCAATCTGTTCTGTGTGGGTCGGCAGAAGAGGATGAGGAGATTGGGAGTGATCCTCCTGATGACAACAGCGAAGTCTCACCTGTTGGTACTCTGGCACACATGGCTGACTTCATGTTAGGCTGCCTTTCCCGCGAACCGTGCGCTATACGCATTTTAAACAACATGGCTTACTGGTTGTTCACCCTTATTGACCCCAGCTCATCTCTCATTCCTCTGGTGGAGAAGACGAGCAAAATGGTGCAATACCAAAAGATCCTTGTTGGAAAATTGCTCCAAAATTTTCCAACTGAAAACGCTGGCGGCAGAGTCTGTGCTTCCTTGGCCAACCAAGGAGGGGAGACAAGGGGAGACAACACAGCAGTTCCAACAGAAGCAGGGCAACACTCTCCAAAGCCTGGGACAGTTTCATGACACCCCGCCAGCACCCTGATGTGCGGCCTACTGCCACAAGGAGAGAAAATTTTTGGAAGATGGTGAAGGAGTACATAGCAGACCGTGTCTCAATGATCCCTCAGTGCCTTATAACTACTGGGTGTCCAAGATGGACAAGTGGCATGAACTTGAGCTCTACGTTTTGGAGGTGCTGGCCTGCCCTGCCGCCAGTGTTTTGTCTAAGCGTGTATTTAGTGCTGCTGGTGGCATTATGACGGATAAGCGTATCCGCCTGTCAACTGAAAATGCTTGCTGACAGGTTGACTGATATAAAAATGAACAAGGCCTGGATTGACTATGACTTCTCGACTCCACCAGAGGAATGCCAATGAACAAAAAGGCACTTTACATGAGTTGTTTTTAATGTAGTTAATAGACTGTATTCCCATGCACCCCTTCCACCACAAACAAGGCTATATGGTTGAATCTTCCTTTTCTCATCCTCCTCCTCTTCCGTCATATTAACATGCATTGCTTATTCGTCACATATAATGCCATTGCATATATGGCCCTCGAATATAATTTTGTAGAGGCTCTGCTCACCAGCAGGCCCTCACATCAAATCTTTTAGAGGGTCCGCTCACCAGCAGGCTCTCACATATAATTTTTTACAGGGTCCACTCACCAGCAGGCCCTCACATACAATTTTTTACAGGGTCCGCTCACCAGCAGGCCCTCACATATAATTTTCTACAGGGTCCGTTCACCAGCAGGCCCTCACATATAATTTTTTAGAGTGTCAGCTCACCAGCAGGCCCTCACATCTAATTTTTTACAGGGTCCTGCTCACCAGCAGACCCTCACATATAATTTTTTACAGGGTCCGCTCACCTGCAGGCCTGCAACTCAAATCTTTTTACAGGGTCAGATCACCTGCAGCCCCAATCCTAAAATCTTTTACAGGGTCAGCTCACCTCCAGGCTCGCAACTCAAATATTTCACAGGGTCAGCTCACCTGCAGGCCCACAACTCAAATTTTTTAAATTAGATTGTGGGCCTGGTGATCAGTTTGAGGCCTTTTAAGTAGCATCAGCAGAAGCATGGGGATGAAAATGAGTGGCAAGGTGACATGGTGTGGAGATGGCAGCATGAGGAGGCCACATAGTGGCACAATGACTGAGTCTGTATGAAAGACTAAGGCCACAGATTGTTTAGAACAATGCAGATGCAAAGAAATCTGTGAAACTGTATCATGGTCACCTACAGAAAAGTGCAGACTAGGGGCATAGCGATAGCGGAAGCAGGGGAAGCTGCAGATTTGGGGCCATGACCTAGAAGGGGCCCATCCAGGAGGACTAAATGATTTGGTCAGGGCCCCCTCAACAAAGTTATTACACAATGAAATTATATACACTGACAGTATAGACAGTGCATAAAACGTGTGGATTTTTTTTTGAGGGTCAGCTCAGCTGCAGGCCCTCGCAAATAATGTTTTACAGGGTCAGTTCACCCGCAGGCACTCGCATATAATGTTTTACAGGGTAAGCTCACCAGCAGGCCCGCAGCTAAAATCTTTTACAGGGTAAGCTCACCTGCAGGCCCGCAACTTAAATCTTTTACAGGGTCAGCTCACCTGCAGGCCCGCAACTCATGATGCCTTGCTTTGAAAGAGTAGCCGTAGCTGTTTATCAGGCTCCCTCTCCAAAATCGAACAATGATTCCCCGTTAACGGTGGTCACCATGTTAAGGCGCATAAAAGAACATTGAAAGTTGATAGGGAAGATATTTAAATGGATCGTGGATGTCATGAGGACGTGTGATAAGGCAGAAATCATCTAGAGTCAACAAAGCGGCAGCAAGGCCTTTCCTGGATAACGTTTCCCGAACTTGACCTGAACTTGACCCCGAACCCGGACCCCATTAAAGTCAATGGGGACCCAAACTTCACTTTATTATTTTCCGTTATAACATGGTTATAACAGAAAATAATACTATTGGCTTTTTCAGATCTGAGTTTTCATGATCATGAAAACTCAGATCCGATGGAATATTCTAAAACAGAGGCGTTCCCATGGTGATGGGGGCGCTTGAAGTTAAAATATACCATCAGATTGGAGAAAACTCTGATCTGATGGTATATTTTAAACCTGAGGCGTTCCCATGGTGATGGGGACGTACCTCGACAGGGCGCTGCCATCCGCGGCACCTGAGGGGTTAATTGTGCGCATCGTCAGGCGGACACCAAAACACTGCAGGCAGAGTTTTGATGTCCGCCTCCAGAGCGGAATGGAGGTGTAACAGAGGCAAACTGATGCATTCTGAACAGATCCTTATCCATTCAGAATGCATTAGGGCAAAACTGATCCATTTTGGACCGCTTGTGAGAGCCCGGAAGGTGTTATAAACTAGCTAGTTGTTAGGGGCAGTGCTGGAGCTTGGCAATGAAAGGAAGTGCATCATGGGTTTGGTTGGATACAGCAACAGGAAACATTACATGCAGGTTGGAACCAAACCAGAAGGATCTGTTTACATGGGGAAAAGAGGTCAGTAGAGAACAAATTGAAAAGAAAAAGCATGGGGAAGATGTACATGAGGAAAGCAACTAGATGAGCCTATCTGTTAAAAACCATAGTATCCCAGAAAACCTCTTCAACCCCTTTCCCAACATCTGCTGCACATGTATGGCGGATAACGGGTCTTTAACCATTTGCGGATGGAGCAATTTTCCATTTTTGCGTTATCGTTTTTCATTCCCTACTTTCCCAGAGTCATAACTTTTTTATTTTTTCATTCCCATGAGGACTTGTTTTTGCGAAACAAATTTTACTTTCTAATGGCACCATTTAATATTTCTAATTAGAATGTAGTGGAAAGCTGGAAAAAAATTCCAAATGGGGTGTAATTGGAAAAAAAAAATTCTGCTGCAGTTTTATGGGTTTTGCTTTTACAGATTTACTATGCAGTAAAACTGACTTATGTTCTTCATTCTTCGGTCAGTACAATTATGGCGATACCACACTTCTATGTTTTAATACTGGAAAAAAAACTTTTAAAAAGTCTGTTTTATATATATGTTCTTTTTATTGATAATTTTTTGGGGTGTACATGATTTTTTGATAACTTTTTATAATATTTTTTTTAGATAAAGTGAAAAAAATTGCACATTTATTTTTTTCCATTACGCCATTAACTGTATGGGATGCTTTTTCGCATTTTAATTGTGCGGGCATTTTCGTACACAGCGATGCCCATGATTTTTATTTTTTTGGGGGGGGGGGGGAAAGGGGCCATTTGAATATATACAGTATACATTATATATATATATATATATATATATATATATTTATTTTTTTTACTTTTTTTTTACATTCCCAGGTGGACCCCAATATGCAATCATTAGATTGAAATTAGTAGAGGAGTAAAGGAATTTACTCATTATCCTATACATAAATTGTTATACAGTGGGGAAAATAATTATGTGATTTTGCAAGCTTTCTCACCTACAAAGAATGGAGTGGTCTGTAATTTATATTGTAGGTGCACTTCAACTGTGCGAGACAGAATCTAAAAAAATCCAGAAAATAACATTGTGTGATTTTTAAATAATGAATTAATAAAATAAGTATTTGATCACCTACCAACCAGTAAGAATTCTGTCTCTCACAGTTAGTTTTTCTTTAAGAAGCCCTCCTACTCTGCACTCATTACCTGTATTAATTAGAACAGTTTGAACTCATTACCTATATAAAAAACACCTGTCCACACACTCAAGCAATGACACTCCAACTTCTCCACCATGGCCAAGACCAAATAGATTTCTAAGGACACCAGGGACAAAATTGTAGACCTGCACAAGGCTGGGAAGGGCTACAGGACAATTATTAAAAAATGGAATAAACATAAGATGACTGTTAATCTTCCTCGGTCTGGGGCTCCATTCAAGATCGTGGGGTAAGGATGATTCTGAGAAAGGTCAGGAATCAGCCCAGAACTACATCACTGGACCTGGTCAATGACCTGAAGAGAGCTGGGACCACAGTCCCAAACATTACCGTTAGGGCTCATGCACATGACCATATGCCCTCCGAGACATACGTTCCATGAATGGGCCATATGTCCCGGAGCGGCATACATCGTGCGCACGGGAGCGCACAACATCATAGGTTTCATATGAGTCCCGCAGTAACCTATCATGCTGTGCACTCCCGTGCGCACAATGTATGCCGCTCCGGGAATTATGGCCCGCTCACGGCATACGGTCGTGTGCATGAGCCCTTAGTAACACACTACGCCATCATGGATTAAAATCCTGCAGGGCACGCAAGGCCCCCCTGCTCACGCCAGAACATATCCAGGCCCATTTAAAGTTCACCAATGACCATCTCGATGATCCAGAGAAGGCATGGGGGAAGGTCATGTGGTCAGATAAGACGAAAATAGAACCTTTTGGTATCAACTCCAATCAACATTTTTGAATAAGGAGAAGAATGAGTACAACCCCAAGAACACCGACCCAACTGTGAAGCATGGGGAGGGCACATCATACTTTGGAGGTGCTTTTCTGCAAAGGGGACCGGATGACTGCACCATATTGAAGGGAGGATGGATAGGGCAATGTATCACAAGATTTTGGTCAACAACCTCCTTTCTTCAGTAACAGCATTGGAAATGAGACGTGGCTGGGTCTTCATACATGACAATGACCTGAAACACACAGCCAGGCCAAGTAAGGAGTGGCTCCATTTCAAGGTCCTGGAGTGTCCTAGCCAGTCTCTAGACTTGAACCCAATCTTTGTAGGGAGCTGCAACTCGATGTAGCCCAGCGACAGCCCTGAAACCTGAAAGATCTGGAGAAGATCTGTATGGAGGAGTGGGCTAAAATCCCTTCTGCAGTGTCTGACCTCTGTAATTGCAAACAAAGTTTTCTGTACAAAATATTAAGTTGTGTTTTTCTTTAGGATCAAATAGTTATTTCAGGCAAAAAAAGCAAATTCATTATTTAAAAATTATACAATGTGATTTTTTTTTTTTTAGATTCTGTCTCTCACAGTTGAAGTGTACCTACGATAAAAATTACAGACCTCTCCATTCTTTGTAGGTGGGAAAACCTGCAAAATCGCCAGTGTACCAAATACTTATTTTCCCCACTGTAAATACCTGCTGGTCTGTATTGTAACATAACTGTAATTAGCATAAAAGCCTAGTACAGGCTCTGGGTCATTACTTTTTTTTTTTTATAAATATATATTTTTATTTTCCAAGTCATAATATTAATACATAAAACAATATTAATCACAGCGGTGTGCCCAGCATGGCAATCATAGACGTCATTACAAGAAAAATTCTACACAACATCCTAAGGACACCCTCAAAGTATTATATAATAATAAACTATATAACCCCCCCCCCCCCATTAGCTGCCGTCACTCCACTCATTATTATATAGAATAGTATCAGTATTAGTTATAGCTATGCAGTTATGCGTGCAACTCTCCGTTTCCTTTCAATGTCCTCATATACCTTAATTCTTTGGAGGTATGAACCCCACTCCCTTATTGAGGGCGGGGAGACAGAGCCCCAATACTTTAACAATATAGCCTTAGCAACCATCAATCCCCGCATCCAAATCCGTCTAGCCTGAGGCGGGACTTCCACTTCTGACCCATAATCCCCAAAAATCACTATCAAAATTCCCGGGTTATAGTTCATTGAACTCTCCTTTTGTAGGGTAGCGAAAACCTCATCCCAATAACTTCTTATTTTGCTGCAGCTCCAAAGCAGATGAACATAGTTTGCATTAACATATCCACATTTAGAGCAGCAGCAATCCCTATCTTTATTTTGGGGAAATTTTCCTTGGGTTTTAGGCGTACAATACAGTCTATGGAGTATCTTAAATTGAATTAACCTATGCGCACTGGAAACTGTCGCCTTTTTCACATTCCTATAAATAGTAGACCACTGCAGTGGGGGGCAATTCAGCTCTTGCTCCCACTTATCTGTACTTTTAAAAGGTGTTACAGTTGCCAGTGCCGTTCGGAGTTTCGCGTAAAGTCTAGATAGCTTCACTTTTTCATACTTCTGAGCGTCACAAAAATCAAAAAATATATTCTCTCGTGAAAAAATAACACCCCTATTCCTAGAGGTTTCAAATATATGTTTCAAACGTGAATACATAAATAGGTCTAATGGTGAACTATCTAAAAAACCAAATTCCAAAAGTGATTTGAAACGACCCATATAAAAAAGGTCGGACACTCTATTAATACCACTACGTAACCAATAACCAAAATCTGTAATTTTAAAGAACTCCTCCAGCCCCCTGTTCTCCCACAGAGGGGTGAAACCAAACGGACCGGAAGATTTAAGGATCTTCTTCAATCTGTTCCAAATCCTCTGCAGTGAGCAGGGGATCAACAAGGACCTCCTCATTCCCATAAACCCAGTCTCCAAACATGCAAAGATATTCTCCACTGGTTTATCAAAAACTTTTGTCAAATAACGTGAAAGTAACCTCTCTTTAGAAAAACAGTGCTGAATCTGTGCACATAAAAAATAACCTTGAAAAAAAGGTAATGACAGCCCACCATCTGCCTCCGACAGCCATAGATATCTCTGCTTTATACGCACCCTCTTCCTTCCCCAAATTAAATCATTAATCATAGTCTCCAACCTATGAAAGAAAATATCATCTATCCAAATAGGGGAGGCACACAACGGAAACAAAACTAACGGTAAGATAATCATTTTAATCAAAGCTATACGGTCCGTCTGTGCCAATATCAATTTCCGCCAAGCGCTGATTTTGTCCCTAACTTTATTCAAAACCGGGGCCAGATTAAGATCATAAAACCTATTTATAGGGACCCCAATCTTAACCCCCAAATAATCCAAAGTATCATTAGGAGCCAAAACACGAACTCGCCTCCCCTCATCTACAGCTTTGCGGTTTAACGGGAGGAGCGATGACTTTGACCAATTAATTCTATAACCTGATAATTTGCCATACTCTTCTATTACCTCTATGACATACGAGAGGATTTTCCATCCCTGATCTAGGAACAGAATCACGTCATCGGCATATAAGCTTATTTTTTCGCCCACTCCCGCCACCCCAAACCCATCTATACGATTATCTAAACGAATCCGGGAAGCCAATGGTTCAATAAAGAGAGCGAAGAGGAGAGGAGACAGGGGACAACCCTGTCTCATCCCTCTCTGCATCATAACAGGGGAGGAGCTGATACCGTTGACACTGATAGATGCAACTGGCTGTGCATATAACATTTGAGTCATTTCCTGGAACGAATCCCCAAGGCCAAAATGGGACATTGTAGCCCACAAGAAGGACCACTCCATCCTGTCAAACGCTTTTGCGGCGTCTAGAGACAGAATGGAGTGGTCTATACTACCCCCAACAGACAAATTCAAATACACCCTATATAGACTCATCTGTATTTGCCGTCCCGGGATAAAACCCGTCTGGTTAGGGTGTACCAAACCCGCTATAACCCCTTTTAGACGATTGGCCAAAATTTTAGCAAAGATCTTGTAGTCCGTATTTAAAAGTGATATGGGTCTATATGACCCCATATCACATGGATCCTTCTCCTTTTTTAAGACCAAGATAATCACTGCCTCTCTAAATGATGGAGGTAAGGAGCAGCATGCGCGGGATTCATTCAGGACTAGAAGCAGGATCGGCAAAAGTACTTTAGCATGGTACCTATAGAGATCAAACGGCAGTCCATCTGAACCGGGGGCTGATTTATATTTTAGAGAGGGAAGAGTCGCCTCGAGTTCCTCTAAAAGAATGGGGGAGTCCAAGCGCTCTCTATCTTGAGAGCATAACTGGGGGAGCTCTAATCTTTGAAGATATTGATCCATCTCGGTACGACTAAACATAGACTCGGATTTATAAAGGGTAGAATAATATCTCGCAAATTCCTCCCTTATCTCCTCTGCAGAACTCACCCCAACACCCTGTAAGTTCCTAATTTCTCTTATACTGGTAGACTCTCTCTGATTGGCCACCAGACGAGCCAAAAACCTACCCGTTTTACCAGATTCGCAAAAACGATTCTGGCCTTGAAATAGGAGCTTATGTTGTGCTTTTTTATATAGGAGCGTCTTAAGCTGTAAGTTAGCCTCTTTTAACTGATTAATGGTTTGCTCCGTATACGAGTCAATTAATGCGGCGCGTAAACTCCTTATTAAGTCTGTCAATTGTTGTTCCCTGCGCCGTACTTCTATTCTAAACCTATTAATTTTACTAAAGTATAAGCCCCTTATATGGGCTTTCAAAGCATCCCACACGTAATGAATATGTGTCGATCCCACATTAAGGTCCCAAAATTCCTGAATATCCTGGTCTATTCGGGATTGCTCCCCTATCACGTCAAGCCAGTGCGGATTCAGTTTAAAAATTCTACCTGTATTTGGGGCCTCTGCAAATATAACAAGAACTGGGGAGTGATCCGAGATTCCATGAGGTTCATACCTCATTCTCAGGACGCGACCGCACAGCTCCTGACTTGCAAACGCCAGATCTATACGGGACATTGACCCGAATGACTGGCTAAAACATGAAAAGATTTTTTTGTTGCCATAGAGGTGGCGCCAGATATCGACCAGCGCCAACTCCTGGCATACAGCAGTCAAGGGGGATCCCGTACGACCGCACCCAGAGAACGACGAGAACCGATCCAACTCAGGATCAGGTACTGCATTAAAATCACCTGCCACTAATAGTGCACATTGATTTTTTGTGGATATATATTGGACTAACTGTGAAAGCACCGTTGCATTAAATGGTGGAGGAATATAGATAAAAGCCAGTATGACCTCCTGCCCTTTCCAATACCCATGGAGAAATACAAACCTCCCTTCCTTGTCAATCAGGTTATCTAGCGGTTGATACTCCATCCCATGATGAATATATACGCTAACCCCTCTTGCATAAGAGGAGTAGCAAGCGTGGTACTCAAGAGAAGCCCATTTCCTTTTCAGTATGTAAATCCTATCTAATGTAGCGTGGGTCTCCAATAGTACCACAATAGCCGGCAAATGTCGGACCACGCGATCAAATACCACCGTCCTCTTCACCCTGTCTCCCAGCCCTCTCACATTCCAAAATAGAATATTACACGGCATATCCTATGGATAAACGGAATTTCAAAATCCCCTTTCTTAACGGAGAGGCACGCATATCTGCACAGCAAATGACGACAGCCAATCCCTCCCTTAAACTCACCCCCCCCCCAAAAAAAAAAAAAAAACCTGCATGGTTGACAGGGCATTTCGCAATACCCATCAACCTCTCTCCTACCACCAAACCTCCCCCTGTCACCTCCCCTCATTAACCTCCCTCCTCACCCACCTTCCGTACTTTTCATAGGCCCTTAAGGTCCAACCATTGCGCCGCTTCCGACTGTGTGGAAAAGAACCGCACAGAGTCATTATATACCACTCTCAATTTTGCGGGATATAGCATTGAATAGGTCATCTTTGCTACAATCAGTCTTTTTTTTCACCTCAAAAAAAGATCTTCTTTTATTTTGTGTCTCTCGCGAAAAATCAGGAAAAATTGATATCAGATTACCATTAAATTGTATATTTTCTAGTTCTCTTTTACGTCTAAGGACCCAATCCCGATCCTTTGAACAAACAAATTTTGCCAGGATTGCCCTGGGAGGGGCCCCTGGAGGAGGTTTTTTGAAAGGGATTCTATGGGCTCTTTCCACACAGAAAGTAGATACGTCATAGTCAGGTCCCAGACTTTCTAGCAACCACTTCTGAATGAAAATTGGCGGGTTATCCTGTTCTGCCCCTTCTGGAAACCCTACTAGCCGCAGGTTATATCTACGAGACCTATCCTCCAGCTCTACCACTTTTCTTCTTAACCAAGAGCGATCTTCATCTACCTCTTCTAGTCTGTTCTTTAATAGACCATTCTCTACGGTGACAGAGTTGACTGCAGACTCCAATTCCTTCACCTTTAGTCTCAACTTCGACATTTCATCTCTTATTATGGTAACATCGCCTTGAACCACCGCAGTCAGCTCTGCCACCGAAGTATTAGTAGCGTTAACTACTCCCAATATATCCTGGAGTTGTTTACTAATACTGTCAATACCTTCAATCTGGGAGGAGCCAACCTTGGATGAACCCCGTTCTAACTGAACCGTATTATCTACTCCTGGCTCATTCTGAGAAGCAAATCTCTGTACCCCTCCTCTAGTTTTAGGTGGTGGTGACTTCAGAAATTTATCTAACCGGGCCTGTGGACTCCCCCCTGATCCTCCTTTGGGGGAGATCACTCCTCCTGATTTACGAAATTTTGGCGGCATTTTTGTCTAAGTAATAAAGCTGCAGTTATAAACACACTTCAAACCCCTCACAGGCAAACCACTCACAGGCAAACATAATTGGTAATCATTCTATGAAAGTCATATACATGAAGATGGCAAGGCCACTAAATAATTAAGTAACTTATTGTGATTAGGATTAGTGTGTAAGTTCAGATTTCTAAATACGACAGCAGAATAATCGGCAATGGCGCCATTCTTACATTCTGGTTAGAGCCCCAAACATATAGCTTCTCAGTCACCCCACTATGATAACAAAAGCGCCCAAGTAAGTTTCCCATTGACGACTGCAATTTTCAAAGGGTCAATCCATCTAGACAGACCATCCAAATAATATAGATAAAGGTTGTCCTAACATCTATCAATGGAAAGAGTTCCTCTTGGGTCTTGTCGCTTCTTCTGTAGAGAGAAAGAAGGGGGGGGGGGGGCATTCCTCAAGCCGTTCCTCAAGTTCCTTAAGTTCCCAAGGCCCAGCTCCACTGACCACAACGAAGCATTATAACTGATAGGCCCACAGGGATCCAACTATGGCCACAGAGATTCCGTAAAGTACACCCCAGCCTCACAACGCCCCGCGCCAACGACACCAGACCACTGCCGTGTCCTAAAGAATGTTAGTGTATTAGTAAACAAGATGTCACCAAATTCACCCACCGGACACCAATCCCAGGCTCTCCACTCCGCCCACGGACACCGCGGCTCAGCAACCCAGCAAGCTCACCAGCTCCAGCGCCCCCCAATACCTCGCAGGCAGTAGGCCACATGCAGACAAACCACAGGGACACCACCGATCAGAGGCAAACATGAGGCGGGTCGCAGCCAGCAGCAAACAAGGGGCAGAGCAGTTACCATACAGCGGGCCGCGGGCAGGCAGCGGATCAAGGCAGGTACCGTAGGCCAGCAGCAGCCAGCAGGTGGCAGAGGGCAGTAGCAGGCAGCAGACCGCATCAGAGAGCAGGAGATCGCTCAGGGGAAAACGGCAAGCAGCGTCAAGGCGGCAGGCAGCAGGACGAAGCAACCGGCAGTAGATCAGGCAAGTCACATCCGAAGGTTGCTCCAGGCAGAGCGCCGTCCCATCGGTCCCATCCAGGCTCGATTAGCCAGGGCCGGTCCGGTCTGGGATCGGCACTCCTGCGGCGATTCACATCCGGGAGCGAGGCGGGGAGAGAGAGGAGAGACAGCCAGAGGAGGAGCGCGGCACACCTACGTCATGCCGCTACGCTACGCCCGATTACCCCTGGGTCATTACTTACATGGAACGCCTTCCCCAATCTCCACCCAGGGAAGGCGTTCCTGCTTGGGAAGCACATGCTTCTGGGTTTCAGGCTTCTCACACTTGACAGGGCACCAAACAGCTCCCCTGTGAGGAGACAGCTTGAGCCATTAGGTCGCTATGGCTACCTTGGGCCTTCTGAAGAATTGCCCTAATGAAATCCACCAAAAGCAGGTGTATAACTGAATGGAATAGATCTTCTAATAGGTGTAAACATTCACTGACAAGCAACAAGCAAATAAAATGGTAAGCAGGCACCAGCTTTATTGGTACACTTTATGTGTGCTAAACCCCTTTTACAATGGTCCGGTTATACTACAGTCTGGAGAATGTACCTTATGGAACAGTTGATTTTATTTGGCATATTAAGAATGGATGATAGAATAATGCATTAGATTTTCTCAAAATCACATTCAGATTACTTCCTTGTGAGAAGATATTGTGCACGGAATTTCTTATAAGGCATTAAAAATGTAAATGCCAGCCATAAGACTTACAAGACCTCATCCGGAGATCTCAAAGTATGTAAGTAAGGAATTTACCAGCACTGTAATTTATTCGAGTTTAAACTATTAATTATATGTAAGGAAATAGGGCCAAAGGATTCAGGTTTTATCTATGCACCCACAGTGGATAGGAAATGCTATGGTGCTATTAAAGCGGTTATCCAGGAATTAATATTGATGGCCTATCCTCAGGATAGGCCATCATTATCGCATTGACTGGGGTTCGAGTCCCGGTACCCTCACCAATCAGCTGTTTCAGGGAGCCGTACTGAAGACTTCTCGAGGATAGGTCATCAATATAAATTCACGGATAACCCCTTTAAAGAGGACCTATCTTGCCAGCATCCCATTATATCTGGTGCTTCTGTGATTCCTGGAAAAAAAATTCCGCAGGTTTCCTTGTTCCTTTGCAATTGGCACTGTTAGCTTTGGCGCCCAATGTGGTGATGACTGAATAAATTGACAACTGGGTGGTCTTCGCTATCCGGTGTCAATTGGGCAAGAACCTGAGCTATTATAACACTGTTCAATCAGCTAGTCAGAAAGGCTCCAGCGGTGTGATCTTGCAAGATATTTTACAGTAAATCTCATGATATCAGCTACCTGGAGATGCTCTGACATTGTAAATCCTGACCAGACAGTGCCATTGTGGTTTAGGGTGGACACTGCCCATTTTAAGGGTTATCCCAGACTAATGTAAAAAATGAAAATCAGACATCATACAGTACATGACAATCTCTTAATAACAAAGCTAGAACCAGCCCTGTACCTCACATGGGTCCAGAGATATCCTCATTCATTGCTCTGCTGGATTAATATCAAGCTGACAACTTAAGGGGAGTGTCTTTACTGCTGCAGCTCAGGGGGCGTGTCCATGCTCGCCCTATCACAGCTCAGGGGGCGTGTCCATGATCACCCTATCACAGCTCAGGGGGCGTGTCCATGCTCTCCCTATCACATCTCAGGAGGCAGTTGAAGGATGAAGCTGAGCATGTGCTACCTTCTCAGTGAGCCAAAAAAGAAATAAGAAAAAAACAGCAGGTGGCGCTATAGAGATCCATTTTATTGAATAACTCAGTGGCAATCTGTTAAGGGAAATATTAATTATTGATATTTTGTGTTAATCTCAATAATTAATATTCATAAATAGGTGAGAGTCGTCTAGTGATGACACCACCTATTTATACCCTAAAAATGAACTACCTCTCTATTAGCTAATTGTCTAGCTAACTATCTCTGTTGCCTTACTCTACTTACTGAACTACATGCGACTTACTACTGCTACTACGGCAGCGACCTGTATTATGAACAATAAAGTATATATATATTTATAGACAATCACCCTTCCCTCGAAACAATGCTACATTTTAAATTACATACAATTGCAAAAGAAATCAGGTCCAGGTTTTGGTTTGAAAACTGTAGAATATATTTTTGTGGGACAACCCCTTTAATTATTCATTGTCATATTGGATGCTGATAACAGGGAGATGGGGGGCATGTTTGTTGTCTGTTTTAGTTTTTGAGGACATGACAGGTTGTCATAGTTTTCACACTATGATACTTTAGCCATTCTTGTGCTTGTATGGCCAATATAGAAGTATCTGTAGTTTAGGACTGGCAGAAATGTGTTAGACAAATGCAACAGTGTTATTTTAAAGTTTATGCAACTAAAGCCTATACATTGTAAAATAAAAACGTATGCAACATTCTAAAATATTTAGCATCTGAATTCTGCATTGTTTTCAAGATCTCTGCTAGCCATCAGCTAATGGAAACATTTTTGTCTACGTACATACTGAGTGAGATCTTGTGTTGCTTCTTCTGGTAACAGAATTTAAATGATTTTTTATTCCTCACTGTCATGGCCAACACAATCTGTCAAATTAAGCAGTGATACATCTAAGGCTCCTTTCACACCTGCGTTCAGGTGTCCGCTCGTGAGCTCCGTTTGAAGGGGCTCACGAGCGGCCCTGAATGCAGCCGTCTGGCCCTAATGCATTCTCAGTGGAGGCGGATCCACTGAGAATGCATCCGTCTGCCAGCGCTCAGCCTCCGCTCCGCTCAGTGAGCGGACACCTGAACGCTGCAAGCAGCGTTTGGGTGTCCGCCTGGCCGTGCGGAGGTGAGCGGATCCGTTCCGACTTACAATGTAAGTCAATGGGGACGGATCCGCTTGAAGATGACACCATATGGCTCAATCTTCAAGCGGATCCGTCCCCCATTGACTTTCAATGTAAAGTCTGAACGGATCCGCTCAGGCTACTTTCACACTTAGAACATTTTTCTAAGTTCTAATGCAGACGGATCCGTTCTGAACGGAGCCACCGTCTGCATTAATATGAGCGGATCCGTTCAGAACGGATCCGATCGAACGCAGGTGTGAAAGTAGCCTTAGTGATATGCCCCCATTAAATAAGATGGGAAAACCCCTTTAACTTTGGGGGTCTGATTGCTGGTCTGACCTGAGGTGTAATGGAAAATATTTTTTTCTTATTATCCTCCTCTAAAACCTACGTGCGCCTTAGAGGGCGAAAAATACGGTCCTCAAACCAGCGATTGTCTGAAGCAGAAAGAAGATACCAGGACCACACAGAGGAGAAGCCTGCTGCTGCTGCAGACAGGACCAGGGCCAGGTGAGCTGCGGGGGGAAGGGGGGGGGGGTCATTCTGCGTGCGTTCTGCATTTTTCTCACACCCATCAATTGCGAGGGCTGTTATCGTCTGAAAGAATGAACTAGAATAGGACTTGCTCTGTAATTTGCTGAACAGTTGAGAAAAATTCAGCCCCATAAAAATGAATGGGTCAGAAAATTGCGGTTGTGTGCATGCGCTATTTGCCTTCTTATGGTTCTTTACATTGATTTTGGTTGGTTTGTTTTTTTATTGTGCCTTTTACCTTGCTTTTTTTTAAGCCATATTTACATAAAACATGAAAACCTCTCTGCTTTCACATGGCCGAACTATTGGAGCATTTTAGAGTCTGTATTACAGCTGCAACAACCATATAGTTCAACTTCTGGGGCGGGAGGAGGGGCACCAAAACGTAGCTTCGCTTGTGTTGGCAAAAATCCTTGCACCGGCCCTGCCTCTAGAAAAACCCATGGAAAAAAAGAAAAATTGACCATGGCCAGATCAGATCGGCGCATTAACCCTTGATGTTCCACGGTAAGCGCTGACCGCGGCACCTGAGATGTCCTTGCGGGTATCAGAGCTTCCATCGGGTCCCCATGCTGCTATGATGGGGGACCTGATGGCAGGGAATGCAGCGTCCTTTTCCCAAAATAAAGTTTAAAAAATTGCATAAAGTAGAGAAAAAAAGAAAAGTTGACAAATTAGGTATCTCCGCATCCGTGTAGACCGGCTCTATAAAAATATCACATGACTTAACCCCTCAAATGAACACTGTGAAAAAAATATAAATAAAAACTATGTTAAAATAAAAAAAATAAAAAATTGTCACCTTACATCACTTAAAGTGCAACACCAAGCGATCAAAAAGGCGTATGCCCCCTAAAATAGTACCAATCTAACCGACACCTCATCCCGCCAAAAATTAAGGAACAAGAAGAAAAAAATGTGGATAAATAGAACTGTAAATAAAGCAATAAATGACAAAAAGAAATCATTTAAATCACTAAAACAGGAGGGTAGTGAGGAAGCGCTGAAAAACTATAAGGAAAAAAATGGAATATGTAAAATACAAATAAAAACGGCCAAACTAGGGACCAAGAGATTAATTGTTAAAGAGAGCAAAACTAACCCTAAAATGTTCTTCATTGTATAAAAGGTAAAAAGTATAAATCTGAAGGTGTCGGCCCTTTACAGAGTGATGAGGGGGGAGTTGCAGAGAGTGATGAGGAGAAGGCAAAGCTATTAAATATTTTTTTCTTCACTGTATTAACTAAAGAAAATAAAGATGGCATACACCCCTGTATCCTAAGAGAATTAAGTAATATTATAGCCAGACCCTTATTTCTGATATTTAAAAACTCTATACTGACCGGGAGTGTTCCACAGGATTGGCGCATAGCAAATGTGGTGGCAATATTTAAAAAGGGTCCAAAAACAGAACCTGGAAACTATAGGCCGGTAAGTTTAACATCCGTCATGGGTAAACTGTTTGAAGGTTTTCTAAGAGATGCTATCTTGGAGCACCTCAATGAAAACAAGCAAATAATGCCATATCAGCATGGGGATCGGTCATGTCAAACTAATTTAATCAGTATCTATGAGGAGGTAAGTTCTAGACTTGAGAGTGGCAAATCAATGGATGTCGTATATCTGGACTTCTCCAAAACATTTGATACTGTACAGCATAAAAGTTTAGTATATAAAATGAGAATGCTCAGACTGGGAGAAAATGTCTGTATGTGGGTAAGTTACTGGCTCAGTAATAGAAAACAGAAGGTGGTTACTAATTACACACTCAGATTTGGTCACTGTCACTAGTGGAGTACCTCAGGGGTCACTACTAGGCCCTATCCTCTTCAATATATTTATTAATGATCTTGTAGAAGGCTTGCACAGTAAAATATACATTTTTGCAGATGACACTAAACTGTGTAAAGTAATTGACACGGAAGAGGACAGTATACTGCTACAGATGGATCTGGATAGATTGGAGGCTTGGGCAGAGAAGTGGCAGATGAGGTTTACCACTGACAAATGTAAGGTTATGCACATGGGTAGGAATAATGCAAGTCACCCGTACATACTAAATGGTAAAACACTGGGTAACACTGACATGAAAAAGGACCTAGGAATTTTAGTGAACAGCAAAATAAGCTGTAAAAATTAGTGTCAGGCAGCTGCCGTCATGGCCCATAAGATAATGGGTTGCATCAAAAGGGGCATAGATGCCCATGATGAGAACATAGTCCTACCACTTTACAAATCACTGGTCAGACCACACATGGAGTACTGTGTACAGTTCTGGTCTCCTGTGAACAAGGCAGACATAGAAGAGCTGGAGAGGGTTCAGAGGAGGGCAACTAAAGTAATAACTGGAATGAGGGAACTACAGTACCCTGAAAAATTATCAAAATTAGGGTTATTTACTTTAGAAAAAAGACGAGAGGGGAGATTTAATTACTATGTCTAAATATATCAGGGGTCAGTACAGAGATCTCTCTCGTCATCTATTTATCCCCAGGACTGTGACAAGGGGACATCCTCTGCGCCTGGAGGAAAGGTTTGTACACAAACATAGAAGATGATTCTTTATGGTAAGAGCAATGAGACTATGGAACTCTCTTCCTGAGGAGGTGGTGATGATGGGTTCACTAAAAGAGTTCAAGAGGGGCCTGGATGTATTTCTGGAGTGTAATAATATTACAGGCTATAGCTACTAGAGAGGGGTTTATAAATAATAAATAAGCCTCCAAAAAGTACGTTGCTTAGTGGCGTCACAGGTCCCAATGGTGAAGTGGGTACAGTTCACACAGGTGAAAGCATTTCTTTTGATTGGATAGCGCTGCCTCAGAAGTCACAGGAAATCCACAATCGAAGCCAGCAAGATAATCACGGACATGGGGAAGCAAACAGGCCAGTCAAAGCCTCTCCTCCTCTCCTTTCCAAGCTTCTATGGAACACCAAAATTGCATCCAATAGTGAAGTACCGTCATGCAAATTGGAGTAAAAAATTGTTTTATTATACTCACAATGTACTAGTATATACAGGCAGTATACAATGGATCAATCACCCGACCCGGGTTTCGCTCAGTCGAGCTTCGTCAACCCTGACGAAGCTCGACTGAGCGAAACCCGGTTGGGTGATTGATCCATTGATCCATTGTATACTGCCTGTATATACTTGTACATTGTGAGTATAATAAAACCATTTTTTACTCCAATTTGCATGACGGTACTTCACTATTGGATGCAATTTTGGTGTTCCATAGAAGCTTGGAAAGGAGAGGAGGAGAGGCTTTGACTGGCCTGTTTGCTTCCCCATGTCCGTGATTATCTTGTGGGCTTCAATTGTGGATTTCCTCTGACTTCTGAGGCAGCGCGGTTCAATCAAAAGAAACACTAGGTGAAAAAAATTGGTGAAAAGATCCACCAGAGGCTCTAAATCCCTTCAAGACTCTGTGGATGGATTTGAATGGGCTGTACATGTGAAAAACAAAAATAAATAAATTTGGCACAACTAAAGAAATAAGAAATTCTCTATAAAAGAGTAGCCAACATTTCACCAAGTCAGTATTAGAAACTTATACACTGGAGGTAATTTCTGGTAAAGGGGGGTATACCAAAACTGAAAAAAGATCATAAGTTGAGATATCTACATATGAAAAAATAAACAGCATTAAATGGAGAGTCTCTACATTACGATACAACTGTAAATATTTTTGAGACTAAATACATTTCTGGGTACATATTTACGAGATGGAAAATGTAGTTTCTTGCCTGTCGCAAAAAATTAGAAGGTTTCCTTACTTCATGTCCGCCATAGCTTTTAAAGAATTTTCTTATGAAATCAAACTTTTCCATTTCCTTTTTATAAAAGGTAAAAAAGATTCCCAAAAGATTTTTTTTTACTTTTATTAAAACATACATGAAAATCTTCAGCACTAAATGCATTTACGGGCCATCATACAAAGCTGTGTTAGCTGGAAGAGTTTCTTATCTCTGTCAACTCTACCTCGTAATGCAAAAGAAACCAAGCCATACAAAATGTATTTTTTAGATGGTTTTTGACTTTGGGCCGTGATAATTGCTTTGCTCCTGGCATTACTGTGTAGCTGTAATGGATTTTGTATTCCTCTGAGACATCAGGATATATAGGTAGGCAAAAATACTTTGTTTTGTACAAAGTAAGCTGTAAAGTTCAATATAAAAATCTGCAGTTTTGTCCAATGGATACATTTCAGTTATCAATTCCTAAAAGAGGAATGTCACACCAATTTGTCAAAACTTTAGGTTTTTGTCATCTTTTACAAAATAATTTTAAAATGCAACTAATACAGATGACTCTTCTCATAAGCATCAGGAACCCAAAGTTCCATGTTCCCAGTATCCAACACAAGCCTGACTACCTAAGAACAGTTGATATCTTAAGTCCTTACATTCTTCTCATATTGGTCATTACAGCATCTGGAAACTGCCATGTTATTCTAAAAATTAAATTGACTGCCTGTATAACAAAAGAAAATAACATAAAACAGAAGCAGAAAATGCATTATCCATAAACAGTGCCTTGAGCAAGCCAGACCTAAAGAGTCATCAAGATATACTTATTACATGAGGTTCGTTGGATCAAACATATCCTGAGTTTTATAGATGATTTTCTTGTGTCATTAGTCGTCTGGTAATGAATAACCTGATTGAGAATAATCCAAAGTGACTTGGACCAACTATCTGAGAAATAAGATAGCATATAAAATGTATGTGCTCCAGTTTTAGTTAAAGTCTATAAATGTCCTACGGACTACAAAGAAAGAAATGGCCACCCTCCTCCACCTTTACAATCTGTTTAAATATGAAACTCTCTTTGTAAGGAATCCCTTTATCCTCTAAGGGATCTAGAAGTGGGTGAAGTGTAGACTGCTGTGTAAATGTCTAACAATATATGTCATTGAGAAATTGTCAGCAGTTTTGACCAATTCATAAACAGCTAACAGCACTAGGTACTATAGGGGCTGGGGAGAAAAGGACAGACATACCTTTTGTGTGTGTTTGTAATTACCAAGAGTCATCAGAATATGAACTTTTATAGGTGTCTTATGATTTCAACGATAGTGATAAGCGGGAGGTGCCATATTCGATTTCGCCGAAATTCGAATATTCGCTAGAATTTTCGTCTCATATTCGTCTAAATCGAATATTCTTCATTATTCTAGTTATCGCGATTAATATGCGATTTAAATAATTGCGTATTGCGATTTTAACTTAAGGCAACTTTTCTATTGGTTTGATATCTAGAATTAGCGAAGATGAGGAATATGACGAATGTATTTGTCATATTCCTCAAAAGGAAGATAACAAAATATTCTCCATCTTCGTTTTAGCTCGATATTCGTCAACTTCGCTAATTCTAGCAATCAAATAGGAAAGTTGACTATAGAGACAGCTGTGTTTAACCACTTAAGGACCACAGGTTTATACCCCCCTAGTGACCAGGCCCTTTTTTACAAATCGGCACTCCACAACTTTAGCGGTTTATTGCTCGGTCATGCAACTTACCACTCAAATTAATTTTACCTCCTTTTCTTC
Organism: Bufo gargarizans; assembly: GCF_014858855.1. NCBI lineage: Eukaryota > Metazoa > Chordata > Amphibia > Anura > Bufonidae > Bufo > Bufo gargarizans. Next base: position 164,073,596 of record NC_058086.1, read on the forward strand.
TCACTAATAGAGATTTCATTTGGTGGTATTTCATTGCTGCTGACATTTTTACTTTTTTTGTTATTAATCGAAATTTAAAGATTTTTTGCAAACAAATGACATTTTTCACTTTCAGTTGTAAAATTTAGCAAAAAAAACGACATCCATATATAAATTTTTCGCTAAATTTATTGTTCTACATGTCTTTGATAAAAAAAAAATGTTTGGGCAAAAAAAAAATGGTTTGGGTAAAAGTTATAGCGTTTACAAACTATGGTACAAAATGTGAATTTCCGCTTTTTGAAGCAGCTCTGACTTTCTGAGCACCTGTCATGTTTCCTGAGGTTCTACAATGCCCAGACAGTACAAACACCCCACAAATGACCCCATTTCGGAAAGTAGACACCCTAAGGTATTCTCTGATGGGCATAGTGAGTTCATAGAACTTTTTATTTTTTGTCACAAGTTAGCGGAAAATGATGATTTATTTTATTTTTATTTTTTTTCTTACAAAGTCTGATATTCCACTAACTTGTGACAAAAAATAAAAACTTCCATGAACTTACTATGCCCATCACGAAATACCTTGGGGTGTCTTCTTTACAAAATGGGGTCACTTGTGGGGTAGTTATACTGCCCTGGCATTCTAGGGGCCCTAATGTGTGGTTAGTAGTTTGAAATCAAAATGTGTAAAAAATGGCCTGTGAAATCCGAAAGGTGCTCTTTGGAATGTGTGCCCCTTTGCCCACCTAGGCGGCAAAAAAGTGACACACATCTGGTATCGCCGTACTCGGGAGAAGTTCGGGAATGTGTTTTGGGGTGTCATTTTACATATACCCATGCTGGGTGAGAGAAATATCTTGGCAAAAGACAACTTTTCCCATTTTTTTATACAAAGTTGGCATTTGACCAAGATATTTATATCACCCAGCATGGGTATATGTAAAATGACACCCCAAAACACATTGCCCAACTTCTCCTGAGTACGGCGATACCAGATGTGTGACACTTTTTTGCAGCCTAGGTGGGCAAAGGGGCCCACATTCCAAAGAGCACCTTTAGGATTTCACCGGCCATTTTTTACAGATTTTGATTTCAAACTACTTCGCACACATTAGGGCCCCTAAATTGCCAGGGCAGTATAACTACCCCACAAGTGACCCCATTTTGGAAAGAAGACACCCCAAGGTATTCAGTGAGGGGCATGGCGAGTTCCTGGAATCTTTTATTTTTTGTCACAAGTTAGTGGAATCTGAGACTTTGTAAGAAAAAATAAATAAATAATAAAAATCATAATTTTCCGCTAACTTGTGACAAAAAATTAAAAATTCTAGGAACTCGCCATGCCCCTCACAGAATACCTTGGGGTGTCTTCTTTCCAAAATGTGGTCACTTGTGGCGTAGTTATACTGCCCTGGCATTCTAGGGGCCCTAATGTGTGGTAAGTAGTTTGAAATCAAAATGTGTAAAAAATGAGCGGTGAAATCCGAAAGGTGCTCTTTGGAATGTGTGCCCCTTTGCCCACCTAGGCGGCAAAAAAGTGACACACATCTGGTATCGCCGTACTCGGGAGAAGTTCGGGAATGTGTTTTGGGGTGTCATTTTACATATACCCATGCTGGGTGAGAGAAATATCTTGGCAAAAGACAACTTTTCCCATTTTTTTATACAAAGTTGGCATTTGACCAAGATATTTATCTCACCCAGCATGGGTATATGTAAAATGACACCCCAAAACACATTGCCCAACTTCTCCTGAGTACGGCGATACCAGATGTGTGACACTTTTTTGCAGCCTAGATGCGCAAAGGGGCCCAAATTCCTTTTAGGGGGGCATTTTTAGACGTTTGGATCCCAGACTTCTTCTCACGGTTTCGGGCCCCTAAAATGCCAGGGCAGTATAAATACCCCACATGTGACCCCATTTTGGAAAGAAGACACCCCAAGGTATTCAATGATGGGCATGGCGAGTTCATAGAATTTTTTTTTTTGGGCACAAGTTAGCGGAAATTTTTTTATTTTATTTTTTTCTCACAAAGTCTCCCTTTCCGCTAACTTGGGACAAAAATTTAAATCTTTCATGGACTCAATATGTCCCTCACGGAATACCTTGGGGTGTCTTCTTTCCGAAATGGGGTCACATGTGGGGTATTTATACTGCCCTGGCTTTTTAGGGGCCCTAAAGCGTGAGAAGAAGTCTGGAATATAAATGTCTAAAAAATGTTACGCATTTGGATTCCATGAGGGGTATGGTGAGTTCATGTGAGATTTTATTTTTTGACACAAGTTAGTGGAATATGAGACTTTGTAAGAAAAAATAAAATAAAAATATTTCCGCTAACTTGGGCCAAAAAAAATTCTGAATGGAGCCTTACAGGGGGTGATCAATGACAGGGGGGCGATCAATGACAGGGGGGTGATCAGGGAGTGTATATGGGGTGATCACCCCTCTGTCATTGACCACCCCTCTGTCATTGACCACCCCTCTGAAAGGCTCCATTCAGACGTCTATATGTTTTTTACGGATCCACGGATACATGGATCGGATCCGCAAAACACATACGGACGTCTGAATGGAGCCTTACATGGGGGTGATCAATGACAGGGGGGTGATCAGGGAGTGTATATGGGGTGATCACCCCCCTGTCATTGATCACCCCCCTGTAAGGCTCCATTCAGACGTCCGTATGCGTTTTGCGGATCCGATCCATGGATGCGTGGATCCGTAAAACACATGCAGACGTCTGAATGGAGCCTTACAGGGGGGTGATAAATGACGGGGGTGATCAATGACAGGGGGGTGATCAGGGAGTGTATATGGGGTGATCACCCCCCTGTAAGGCTCCATTCAGACGTCCGTATGTGTTTTGCGGATCCGATCCATAGATGCGTGGATCCGTAAAACACATACAGACGTCTGAATGGAGCCTTACAGGGGGGTGATCACCCCATATAAACTCCCTGATCACCCCCTGTCATTGATCACCCCCCTGTCATTGATCACCCCCCTGTAAGGCTCCATTCAGACGTCCGTATGTGTTTTGCGGATCCGATCCATGTATCCGTAAAAATCATACGGACATCTGAATGGAGCCTTACAGGGGGGTGATCAATGACAGGGGGGTGATCAATGACAGGGGGTGATCAGGGAGTGTATATGAGGTGATCACCCCCCTGTCACTGATCACCCCCCTGTAAGGCTCCATTCAGACGTCCGTATGCGTTTTGCGGATCCGATCCATAGATGCGTGGATCCGTAAAACACATGCAGACGTCTGAATGGAGCCTTACAGGGGGGTGATCAATGACGGGGGTGATCAATGACAGGGGGGTGATCAGGGAGTGTATATGGGGTGATCACCCCCCTGTAAGGCTCCATTCAGACGTCCGTATGTGTTTTGCGGATCCGATCCATAGATGCGTGGATCCGTAAAACACATACAGACGTCTGAATGGAGCCTTACAGGGGGGTGATCACCCCATATAAACTCCCTGATCACCCCCTGTCATTGATCACCCCCCTGTCATTGATCACCCCCCTGTAAGGCTCCATTCAGACGTCCGTATGTGTTTTGCGGATCCGATCCATGTATCCGTAAAAATCATACGGACATCTGAATGGAGCCTTACAGGGGGGTGATCAATGACAGGGGGGTGATCAATGACAGGGGGTGATCAGGAAGTCTATATGGGTGATCACCCCCCAGTCATTGATCACCCCCCTGTAAGGCTCCATTCAGACGTCCGTATGTGTCTTGCGGATCCGATCCATGTATCCGTGAAAATCATACGGACGTCTGAATGGAGCCTTACAGGGGGGTGATCAATGACGGAGGTGATCAGGGAGTCTATATGGGTGATCACTCCTCTGTCATTGATCACCCCCCTGTAAGGCTCCATTCAGACGTCCGCATGTGTTTTGCGGATCTGATCCATGTATCAGTGGATCCGTAAAAATCATACGGACGTCTGAATGGAGCCTTACAGGGGGGTGATCAATGACAAGGGGGTGTTCAATGACAGGGAAGTGATCAGGAAGTCTATATGCGTGATCACCCCATTGTCATTGATCACCCCCCTGTAAGGCTCCATTCAGATGTCCGTATGCGTTTTGCGGATCCGATCCATGTATCCATGGATCCGTAAAAATCATACGGACGTCTGAATGGAGCCTTACAGGGGGGTGATCAATGACGGAGGTGATCAGGGAGTCTATATGGGTGATCACTCCTCTGTCATTGATCACCCCCCTGTAAGGCTCCATTCAAACGTCCGCATGTGTTTTGCGGATCCGATCCATGTATCAGTGGATCCGTAAAAATCATACGGACGTCTGAATGGAGCCTCACAGGGGGGTGATCAATGACAGGGAAGTGATCAGGAAGTCTATATGCGTGATCACCCCATTGTCATTGATCACCCCCCTGTAAGGCTCCATTCAGACGTCCGTATGCGTTTTGCGGATCCGATCCATGTATCCGTGGATCCGTAAAACACATATGGGCGTCTGAATGGAGCCTTACAGGGGGGTGATCAATGACAGGGGGGTGATCAATGACAGGGGGTGATCAGGGAGTGTATATGAGGTGATCACCCCCCTGTCACTGATCACCCCCCTGTAAGGCTCCATTCAGACGTCCGTATGCGTTTTGCGGATCCGATCCATAGATGCGTGGATCCGTAAAACACATGCAGACGTCTGAATGGAGCCTTACAGGGGGGTGATCAATGACAGGGGGGTGATCAATGACGGGGGTGATCAATGACAGGGGGGTGATCAGGGAGTGTATATGGGGTGATCACCCCCCTGTAAGGCTCCATTCAGACGTCCGTATGTGTTTTGCGGATCCGATCCATAGATGCGTGGATCCGTAAAACACATACAGACGTCTGAATGGAGCCTTACAGGGGGGTGATCACCCCATATAAACTCCCTGATCACCCCCTGTCATTGATCACCCCCCTGTCATTGATCACCCCCCTGTAAGGCTCCATTCAGACGTCCGTATGTGTTTTGCGGATCCGATCCATGTATCCGTAAAAATCATACGGACATCTGAATGGAGCCTTACAGGGGGGTGATCAATGACAGGGGGGTGATCAATGACAGGGGGTGATCAGGAAGTCTATATGGGTGATCACCCCCCAGTCATTGATCACCCCCCTGTAAGGCTCCATTCAGACGTCCGTATGTGTCTTGCGGATCCGATCCATGTATCCGTGAAAATCATACGGACGTCTGAATGGAGCCTTACAGGGGGGTGATCAATGACGGAGGTGATCAGGGAGTCTATATGGGTGATCACTCCTCTGTCATTGATCACCCCCCTGTAAGGCTCCATTCAGACGTCCGCATGTGTTTTGCGGATCTGATCCATGTATCAGTGGATCCGTAAAAATCATACGGACGTCTGAATGGAGCCTTACAGGGGGGTGATCAATGACAAGGGGGTGTTCAATGACAGGGAAGTGATCAGGAAGTCTATATGCGTGATCACCCCATTGTCATTGATCACCCCCCTGTAAGGCTCCATTCAGATGTCCGTATGCGTTTTGCGGATCCGATCCATGTATCCATGGATCCGTAAAAATCATACGGACGTCTGAATGGAGCCTTACAGGGGGGTGATCAATGACGGAGGTGATCAGGGAGTCTATATGGGTGATCACTCCTCTGTCATTGATCACCCCCCTGTAAGGCTCCATTCAAACGTCCGCATGTGTTTTGCGGATCCGATCCATGTATCAGTGGATCCGTAAAAATCATACGGACGTCTGAATGGAGCCTCACAGGGGGGTGATCAATGACAGGGAAGTGATCAGGAAGTCTATATGCGTGATCACCCCATTGTCATTGATCACCCCCCTGTAAGGCTCCATTCAGACGTCCGTATGCGTTTTGCGGATCCGATCCATGTATCCGTGGATCCGTAAAACACATATGGGCGTCTGAATGGAGCCTTACAGGGGGGTGATCAATGACAGGGGGGTGATCAATGACAGGGGGTGATCAGGGAGTGTATATGAGGTGATCACCCCCCTGTCACTGATCACCCCCCTGTAAGGCTCCATTCAGACGTCCGTATGCGTTTTGCGGATCCGATCCATAGATGCGTGGATCCGTAAAACACATGCAGACGTCTGAATGGAGCCTTACAGGGGGGTGATCAATGACAGGGGGGTGATCAATGACGGGGGTGATCAATGACAGGGGGGTGATCAGGGAGTGTATATGGGGTGATCACCCCCCTGTAAGGCTCCATTCAGACGTCCGTATGTGTTTTGCGGATCCGATCCATAGATGCGTGGATCCGTAAAACACATACAGACGTCTGAATGGAGCCTTACAGGGGGGTGATCACCCCATATAAACTCCCTGATCACCCCCTGTCATTGATCACCCCCCTGTCATTGATCACCCCCCTGTAAGGCTCCATTCAGACGTCCGTATGTGTTTTGCGGATCCGATCCATGTATCCGTAAAAATCATACGGACATCTGAATGGAGCCTTACAGGGGGGTGATCAATGACAGGGGGGTGATCAATGACAGGGGGTGATCAGGAAGTCTATATGGGTGATCACCCCCCAGTCATTGATCACCCCCCTGTAAGGCTCCATTCAGACGTCCGTATGTGTCTTGCGGATCCGATCCATGTATCCGTGAAAATCATACGGACGTCTGAATGGAGCCTTACAGGGGGGTGATCAATGACGGAGGTGATCAGGGAGTCTATATGGGTGATCACTCCTCTGTCATTGATCACCCCCCTGTAAGGCTCCATTCAGACGTCCGCATGTGTTTTGCGGATCCGATCCATGTATCAGTGGATCCGTAAAAATCATACGGACGTCTGAATGGAGCCTTACAGGGGGGGTGATCAATGACAAGGGGGTGTTCAATGACAGGGAAGTGATCAGGAAGTCTATATGCGTGATCACCCCATTGTCATTGATCACCCCCCTGTAAGGCTCCATTCAGACGTCCGTATGCGTTTTGTGGATCCGATCCATGTATCCATGGATCCGTAAAAATCATACGGACGTCTGAATGGAGCCTTACAGGGGGGTGATCAATGACGGAGGTGATCAGGGAGTCTATATGGGTGATCACTCCTCTGTCATTGATCACCCCCCTGTAAGGCTCCATTCAGACGTCCGCATGTGTTTTGCGGATCCGATCCATGTATCAGTGGATCTGTAAAAATCATACGGACGTCTGAATGGAGCCTCACAGGGGGGTGATCAATGACAGGGAAGTGATCAGGAAGTCTATATGCGTGATCACCCCATTGTCATTGATCACCCCCCTGTAAGGCTCCATTCAGACGTCCGTATGCGTTTTGCGGATCCGATCCATGTATCCGTGGATCCGTAAAAATCATACGGACCTCTGAATGGAGCCTTACAGGGGGGTGATCAATGACAGGGGGGTGATCAATGACAGGGGGGGTGATCAGGGAGTCTATATGGGGTGATCAGTGGTTCATAAAGGGTTAATAAGTGACAGGGGGGGTGTAGTGTAGTGTAGTGGTGTTTGGTGCTACTTTACTGAGCTGCCTGTGTCCTCTGGTGGTCGATCCAAACAAAAGGGACCACCAGAGGACCAGGTAGCAGGTATATTAGACGCTGTTATCAAAACAGCGTCTAATATACCTGTTAGGGGTTAAAAAAATCACATCTCCAGCCTGCCAGCGAGCGATCGCCGCTGGCAGGCTGGAGATCCACTCGCTTACCTTCCGTTCCTGTGAGCGCAGGAAATCTCGCGTCTCGCGAGATGACGCCTATTGGCGTTAGTGTGACCTGGGAGAGCCGCCGCGATGACGCCTTTCGGCGTTAGTGTGGCGGCAAGCGGTTAATTCCCTTTGCAATTATATAACTTTGCTTTTTTTTAATAAATAGAATAATTATTATAATTATCAAGTATTATATTGTATTTAAAAAAAAAAAGCAAAGTAATATAATCGTATAGCGAATTAAACTTAGCTGTCTCTACAGTCAACTTTCCTATTTGATTGCTAGAATTAGCGAAGTTGACGAATATGGAGCTAAAACGAAGATGGAGAATATTTTGTTATCTTCCTTTTGAGGAATATGACGAATACATTCGTCATATTACTCATCTTCGCTAATTCTACCAAGCCAACCAGAGTAAACCAGGTCTAAGTTGAAATCGCAATGCGATTACTTCAAGTTATATTAATCGCATTGCGATTTCAACTTAGAGCTGTGTTTCTAATGGGTCAGCTTGCTAGAATTAACAAAGTTAACGAATATGGAATTTAGCAGTGCTAAGTTGAAATCGCAATGCGATTAATATAACTTGAAGTAATCGCATTGCGATTTTAACTTAGCACTGCTATATAACATATTCGTTAACTTTGTTAATTCTAGCAAGCTGACCCATTAGAAACCCAGCTCTAAGTTGAAATCGCAATGCGATTACTTCAAGTTATATTAATCGCATTGCGATTTCAACTTAATTCTTACATCTGACAGTACATTCTAGTATGGAGGCATTCCCATGGTGATGGGGATGCTCCATGAGCACGGAAGTCAGCAGAAGCTGCAACGGGCACTGACTGGAGCAGCCAGGAATACTCAGAGCAGGTAAGAACTACTTTTGGGGAGTGGGAAAGAAAAAAATATAACAATAAAAAAAATATATTCGAAAATAACGAATTTATAGCGCTATATTTGAAAAATTCACGAATTAGCGAAGTGCCAATATTCACAAAAAAAATTCCCTATTCGAATATTCACGCTCAACACTATTCAACGACTTCCTGAGACTTCACAAGGTAGGACCAGACTTGGTGGCCTGCAGTTGGATGAGACGTGACCATGAAGCAGCTGAAAACATGAGGCTGTGTAATCTGCAGCTATTTTGTATTAGACCATCAAAAATTGAATTCTATTTGTCCAAAAAAGCTATGGCTTTCATAGTCTTGCAGTTTATATGACCACACTACGCCTGTATCGCAACCAGCTGTCACCACACCATACCAGGGCTAACTCTTTTATGCTGATAGGTACAATTACAATCATTTGTAAGATCCTCCAATGTCATCTGATGAAGGTGGTCATGGTGAAATGAAGCCTCATTCATTATATATTGTTGTGAAATTCTTAAAATGACAGTGCTTTGTTAATAAAGTTTTTGTACTTCAATAATAATATAAATAATAATAATAATAATTAAAAAAGAAGAAACAAGTGAGAGACTAGAGAGAAAAAAGATGAGTCCTAGGAGTCCTCAGAGTGTTTTACGTAAATTTTCAGGCCAATTGGAGAACGTATGATTCATATAAAATCAATTTGGACGTAAATCAAATCGGTCAACCAATTTGGTTGTTTCGAACCTGAATGGAATTTTGAGTAATTCACTCTGTGAAGGATACTGTATCTCCCTGAACCTTAAAGGGATTCTGTCAGCTGGATTTTGGTAACAGAGCTTTTGACATCACTACATCAGTTTCCTCGGCTGTATGCTGACACTCTGCTGTAACCTCTTAGATGCCGCGGCAGCAGCATCCATTGGGTTAATAGAGGGAGGGGGCTCCCTCTCTCAACCTTCGGGGCGGCCATGCTGTGATGGCAGCGCCTGATTGTTGCCATGGCAACCGGACGCTTTGCACAGGCGTCCGGTGTTGCCATCTACAGGAAATCTGATAGTATTATACTTTGCAATGAAAAAGCATTGCAAAGTATAGTACAGCCATCAGCTCACTGGATCTTCAAGATCCAAGTGAGACTTGATAAAAAAAAGTGAAAATAATAAAAGTAAAAATAAATAAATAAATATGTAAATAAAATTAAAACAATTGACTTTTCCTATAAAAAAATGAAAAACAAAACAAAAACTACACATATTAGGTATCACCGCATCCATAACGACCGTCTCTATAAATATATCACATGATCGATCCTGTCCAATAAACACCTTCAAAAAAATAAAAACTGTGTCAAAAAAGCCATTTTTGTCACCTTACATCACAAAAAGCGCAACACCGAGCGATCAAAAAGGCGTATGTCAAACAAAATGGTACCAATAAAACCGTCACCTCATCCCGCAAAAAGTGAGACACTACATAAGAAAATCGCTAAAAAAATAAAAAAACTATAGCTCTCAGAACATGGAGACACTAAAACATATTTTTTTAATTTCAAATATGCTATTATTGTGTTAAAGTGAAATAAATTTAAAAAGTGTACATATTAGGTATCGCTGCGTCGTAACAAACCGCTCTGTAAAACTGTCCCATGACCTAACCCCTCAGATTAAAAATAAATAAATAAAAACTGTTTCAAAACAGTTTTTTTGGTCACCTTGCACCATAAAGTGTAATAATGAATGCAAAAAGACAAGCCCCTGCACAAGATGATCAGGAGAAAAATAAAAAAATACACAAAAACATAATTTATTTTTGAAAAATGCTTTATTATGTAAAACTGAAACAAACAAAAAAAGTTAACAAATTTGATTTAATTGCGTCCATAACAACCTGCTCTATAAAAATAGCACATGATCTACCCTGTCAGAATCTTGTAAAAAATTCAAAATAACAAAACTGTGCCAAAACAGCCATTTTTGGGTTACCTTGCCTCACAAACAATGTAATATAGAGCAATTAAAAATCATATGTACCCCAAAATAATACCAATAAAACTTTATCCCCTAGTTTCCAAAATAGGGTCACTTTTTGGGAGTTTCTACTGTATGGGTGCATCAGGGGGGCTTTAAATGGGACATGGCATCTAAAAACCAGTCCAGCAAAATCTGCCTTCCAATAACCATACGGTGCTCCTTTCCTTACAACCACATGTGGGGTGTTTCTGTAAACCGCAGAATCAGGGAAATAAATATTGAGTTTAGTTTGGCTGTTGACCCTCAATGTGTTAAAAAAATTTAATAAAATGGAAAATCTGCCAAAAAAAGTGACATTTAGAAATGTAATCTCCATTTTCCTTTAATTCTTGTGGAACACCTAAAGGGTTAACAAAGTTTGTAAAATCAGTTTTGAGTAACTTGAGGTGTGTAGTTTCTACAATGGGGTCATTTATGGGGGGTTTCCACTATGTAAGCCCCACAAAGTGACTTCAGACCTGAACTGGTACTTAAAAAGTGGGTTTTGGAAATTTTCTTAAAAACTTTAAGAATTTCTTCTAAACTTCTAAGCCTTGTAATGTCCTAAAAAAATAAAATGACATTTCCAAAATGATGCCAACATAAAATATACATATGGGGAATGTTAAGTAATAAATATTTTATGAGGTATCACTTTCTGTTTTAAAAGCAGAGAGATTGAAATTTTGAAAATTGTGAATTTTTCAAAACTTTTGGTAAATTTGGGATATTTTCATAAATTAAGGTGAAATATATTGACTCAAATTTATGACTGTCATGAAGTACAATGTGTCACGAGAAAACAATCTCAGAATGGCTTGGATAAATAAAAGTGTTCCAAAGCTTTTACCACATAAAGTGAAGCATGTCAGATTTGTAAATTTTGACCTGGACACTGGGGCATCAATGACCCTTGGTCATGAAAGGGTTAAGGATGTCTGTCCTATACAGAATTACAGACCAATGATGTTGCCTGTCTACCTTTGAAGGTATTTAGATGTTTTCTGTCAATAGGAATATGTTAATATGATAGAATTCTATCAGACTTGCCAATTAATGTATAAATAATTAACAATTAGTTGACATACAGATGAGGGTTTGATACTAATAGATGTGTATCCAGACTTTTAGGATATTTTTACTACGGTAATTTCTATTTTACGTGTGGTTTCTAAGAAACCATTTCATTCTGTCTCTACTGCTGTTCTTACTAGATAGATGATTTATTTATTTCAAAAGCTTTCAGTGTGCTTACACATTACATCAACCCATGCATATGATTGCTTATATGTTGAGCAAAAAGCACCATTTCGAACAGGAGAGGGCACATCAGGTTTGGAATGGCTTGCAGAAGCTAAGCGGTATGCCAATTTGTAAGGTATCCGGTGTGTAAATAATACAATGACATGAAAAAAAACACATGCCCCTCTCAGGCCCATGTTCTTTTTAAAGGAAAATCAACAAATGTTATGACTCCAATCATCCAAATGGGTCAATTCACCCTAGCACCTAACACCTGTATGTTGTCCACATGTGAATTGGACGTGGACAGAAAATATGGTAAGTAAATGCGTTTTTCAGGCTTCTTAGTTTTATGACATTCACTTTATTACTCACTGTTGCTCAGTTGGGGTGGAGACATAAATGACACACAAGCAAGTTTTCCATTCGGATGTGATGCGTATTGTGACTGAATCTTGACCCATTCATCTCTGCGTTCCGGAAAACGCAGCATGTTCTGTATTGTGTGTTTTTCATGAAGCTCTGGCTCCACAGAATAACAATACACAACAAAGGAGATAAACTTAACTTCAGAAGTATGCGGACAAGCAGGAACTCAGAGAGAAACAACACCAGGACTTCCACAAACAAGAAGCTATCAACTGAATAGCATGATGGGTGAGGCCGGACTAAATAGAGGAGATGGAATGACCACTTAAGCTACACCTGAGACAAGAGGTGTGGTCATCCCGAGCAACAACACAGAAAGGTGAAAGCCAAGGGGGCTGTCAATCACATGCAGTCAGTCTTATCGATCTTCTAGTCCCCATCACAGATGGGAACATGACAGTAACCCCCTTCTACGGGTGGCCTCTGGACACCCAAGGCAATCTTTATCTGCATGAGCCCTGTGAAAAGCTTTCACAAGACGATTATCATTAACGTCGGCTGCTGGAACCCGCATCCTCTCCTCTGGTCCGTAACCCTTCCAGTGGACAAGATACTTGAGGGATCTACGGAGAATTCGGGAGTCCACTATCCTGACTATTTGAAATTCTAGATTACCGTCCACCATGACAGGCGTGGGAGGCAAGGAGGACAGTTCAACAGGTTCAACATATTTCTTCTATAACAACTTATGGAACACATTATGAATCTTAAAAGCCTCAGGGAGTTCAAGACGAAAGGCAACCGGTTTAACAATGGCAATGATTTTATATGGACAAATAAACCTTGGACCCAACTTCCAAGAGTGTACTTTCAACTTAATGTTTCTTGTGAACAGCCACACAGAGTCACCTACTCTCAGGTCTGGACCATTCATACGTCTCTTGTCAGCCATACGTTTATACTTATTGTCCATTTTTTTTTTTTATTTTTTTTTATCTTACGCCAAATAGATGACAAAGAAGAGGAAAATCAGTGCTCTTCCGGTATACCAGAAGTTTCTGTACCATAAAATATGCCAAATTGCGGGTGGAACCGATATGCCATAAAAAATGGCGACTTATCAGTGGACTCCTGCCTATGGTTATTTATGGCAAATTCAGCTAAAGATAAAAATGAAGACCACTCCTCCTGTTTCTCCGAGAGAAAACATCTTAAATAAGTCTCCAGATTCTGGTTAGTGCGTTCAGTCTATCCGTTCGACTGAGGATGAAAGGCCAAAGAAAAGGACAAATGTATCCCCAGATGAGTACAGAACGCCTTCCAGAATTTGGAATCAAATTGAGTCCCCCTATCAGACTCCACATCAGAAGGAATACCATGTAATGTCACGATGTTATCGACAAACACTTGTGCAAGAGTTTTAGCATTAGGTAGACCTGGCAATGCTATAAAGTGTGCCATCTTACGAAAGCGATCAACAACCACTAAAATCACAGTTTTTCCTGAAGAATTAGGCAAATCTGTGATAAAATCCATGGCCAAATGAGTCCAAAGTCTGGATGGAATGGGCTACGGAAGTAAAGAACCGGAAGGCCGAGTATGTGTCACCTTAGCACGTGCACAAGTACTACAAGCAGACGCATAGTCCTCAATACTCTTACGCAACCCAGGCCACCAGAATCTACGAGAGATTAGATCGACAGTGGATCTGCTCCCAGGATGTCTTGTAAGAACTGTACAGCGATGTTCCTCGAACACCTTGTGATGTAATTCAGAAGGCACAAACAACTTCCATGGAGGTCAAGAGTCTGTGCATCTCCCTGAGCCTCCAACACCTCTGCCTCAAGGTCGGGATATACGTAGGGCAGATATGACTACCCCTTCAGACAATATCGGACTAGGATCTTCTGAATCCCTCCCCCCCGAATAGAAGCTATGCGACAAAGCATCAGCCTCAACGTTCTTAACCCCAGGGCAATAGGTGATGATGAAATTAAATCTGGTGAAAAACAACGACCATCTGGCCTGCATTGGGTTCAGTCGTTTAGCCGACTCCAGATAAGCCAGATTTCTGTAGTCAGTAATCACAGTAATAGGATGAATAGCTCCTTTCAATGACGCCATTCCTCAAAAGCCAACTTAATGGCCTACAACTCTCTATTACCCATGTCATAATTCCTTTCTGCAGCTGAGAGTTTCTTAGAGAAGAAAGCACATGGGCGCCATTTACTGGGTGAAGGACCCTGCAACAAAACTGCTCCTACCCCCACCTCAGATGCGTCAACCTCCACAATGAATGGTTGTGACACATCAGGTTGCACCAGTATAGGAGCAGAAGCAAAACACTCCTTTACTGCATAAAAAGCTTGTAATGCCGCATCAGTCCAGACTGAGATATCCGAACCTTTCTTAGTTATGTCGGTCAAGTGTTTGTACCACAGTCGAGTAGTTCAAAATTAATTTACGGTAGTAGTTGGTGAATCCCAAAAACTGCATAAGCGCTTTCAGATTTTCGGGTCAATCCCAATCCAACACAGCATGGACCTTCTCAGGATCCATATGAAAACCTGAAGATGAGAGTAGGTAACCTAGGAATTGCACTTCCTGAACTGCAAATACACACTTCTCCATCTTAGCATACAATTTGTTCTCTTTTAGGATCTGTAACACCTGTCTCACGTGATCCTTATGAGTCTCCATATCTGGAGAATAAATTAATATGTCATCCAGATATACAACAACAAACCTCCCCACTAGATGATGAAAGATATCATTAACAAAATGCTGAAAAACCATGGGAGCATTAGGTAATCCAAATATCATGACCAGACTCTCAAAATGACCCTCTGGGGTATTAAACACCATCTTCCATTCATCCCGTTCCTTGAGCCTGACCAGATTATATGCCCCCGTAAGGTCTAACTTGGAGAACACTTTGGCACCCATAATCTGATTAAACAAGTCAGGAATCAAAGGAAGGGGGTATGGATCACAGACAATAATACGATTGAGCTCACAGAAGTCCAGGCATAGCCTAAGGGTTCCGTCTTTCTTCTTTACAAAGAAAAACCCAGCCACCACTGAGTACTTGGAAAGTCTAATATGTCCCTTTAGCCAAACTCTCGGCAATATACTAACGCATGGCTGCTATTTCGGGTTCAGAGAGTTTATATAACCTAGATTTGGCTTCGCTCCGGGAATAAGATTGTGGGGGTAACCCCTGGCAACCACTCTCAGAAAATACAGGTCACACTTTCCGGTGAATTCCTTCAAACCCCCGCTGCTGAACTACAAGCAAGGGACTTGGAACGGGAGGCGAGACATCTACAAAACTAAGTGCTATACACCATACGGTGTATAAATTACACACCATTTATAGTCTACACTTACAGTGGATACACCTACACTACCCATACATTATACATTATGAGACTTCCTATCCCATATGATACGTGTCCACTTAATTCTATAGAAGTTTCCAGTTTGAAAGATCTAAAAGTTCCCTCACTCAGGTTCCACTTAAACCATGGTCTTTCTGTCATATCCGGTTCCACTTTCTTGTTATATACTACAAATTCAGTTCTACAGATTAAGTCAATAAAACTAGAGATGAGTGAATTTCTTGAAATTCATTTTGGGTCCGATTCACATAAATCAGTCATCAGATCCAGTTTGGCTCTGAATAAATTTGAATTGTAAAAGGCCCCAACTGCCCGGAAAAATGATGTAGAACACTCTGAGGTCTACTAGAACTGTATCCAACCCCTGACTTATCCTCTGAATAGGTCATAGGTCAGTATTTGATAAGTGTGGGTCCGACACCCAGGACCTCCGCTGATCAGCTGGTTGATAAGGCACCAGTGCTCACCGTAGCGCCACAGCCTTCTTTCAGCTCACCAAGCACAGTGCCATGCATTGTATAGAGGCTATGCTTGGTATTGCAGTTCAGCCCAATTCACTTCAATGGGGCTGAGGTGCGTCTAGACCATGTGACTGATAAATGGGACATCACATGGCCAAGGATAAACTGACAGAAGGCCACTGTGCCAGTGTGAGAGCTGGTGCCTTCTCAACAGCTAATTGCTGGGGGTCATAGGTGTCAGACCCCCACTAATCTGATAATGATGACCTACCCTGAGGATAGGACATCGGTTAAAATATCTTGGAAAACCTCTTTAACACCAAAACAGCATTAACAATGTCGAAGTGACAGCAACATATATGGCTATGGGTAAACAGATGATTGCCGGAGGTAACAAACAGCCTGCTTGTTAACAAACAGATTTTTTTAAATTAAAAAAACAGTGCAAAATGGACCCCTTTTTGGTGGCAGATGCACCTCCAGTTTGAGCAGTTCATCCAAAATGAATCAGAAGAGTTTAGAATTCGCTAGAATCCCAATTTTTGTTTTGAAATTTGTAACACATTTGATTAGTTTAGTATCGATTTGCCCATCTCTAAGGAAAACATCTAGTACTTTGTCATGTAAAGAAAAAAAAAAAACTAAAAACTTTTCCTATAGAACTGAAGAACATCTTTAGCCCAGAAATTTCCAGCAGTGAAACTAAAAGCAATGAGAAAAAGCTGCAGGTACAGCCGCATGAGCCGAACAGAAACAATATTATTCCGGGTTGCCGTGGAAACTGCTTTCTGCTCAGAATTATTTTCTTTATATACTTTGAGAAATTAATGCAAGAGGTGAAACGGGTGTGAAGAGATGGGGAGTCAGGAACAATAAAGGGACATCTCGTTAAAAAGAGTTTGTGAGGAAAACGAGATAAAGCCGTCAGGTTACATTGTTTTAAGAGATTATGAATAAATCTTTGTAAGAAGTTATTTTATTTTGCTAGAAAGGATTTCTGTATACAATTATTTATCTGAGCTCATAGGGATTAGGGATTAGCACGACAGAGCCGTACGTACGCCACGTGGAAAACACAAATCGGGGCTTCCAATGGCTGAGGCATTATTAAGATATTCTCCCCCCCCGATGCAATATTTGTAGGGGAGAATATTTTCAATATGATGTCCTATGTAAGGCTAGCTTCACATTTGCGGCAGGAGTTCTGTGCCGGAACAGACTGTGGGGGTCCTTAGTTCTCTGAATGCCCGCCAGTACTTTTGACTATAATGGGGTCCGGCAGAGATCCAGCCGCCACCCGACAAACATGCAGGCATTCGGGGGCCCAGTGAGGCTTACAGCTATTGAATAGTGATGCTTACAGCTTTCTGCTGCCTTAGGCAAAAACTTAAACAGCGCCCCAACCAACCAATGCCAATTTGTTAACCTAACCCCTTCTCTTCAGCCCTACTGTTAAAGACATATTTGGAAAACATTACATACAGAGCTACAAAACATGCAGGGTAATACAGCGCCACATACTGTGCCCACCGTGCTTCCCAATACTATACTGCAGAAACAGATAATGCTCCTTCTGCTGCCCCCTTCTTGCCCCTACCTGGTGCTGCCTCAGACAATCAGCTCACCTGGCCTTATTGTTGGTGCACCCCTGAAAAATCCCCTGTGATGATCACGATGGGTGTAACTACTGGTATAGCAGACATAGGGCCCGACAACCATGGAGCCTAATGTATGTGCCTTCTCTATTTATTGCACTGTACATAATGACCTTTTAATGTGTGTTATTTCTCTGCCATGATTTTCTGCTGTACTATGTGAGCATTATCCTATTATTCTGAGATCACTATGCGGATATGTACTGTATGTATATAGTATCAGCTAGATTTGAATTGACATATCCATTATCTCTCTTCTTGGCTACAACATTACACTGGATCTTCAATCGTGACTATTGATGAGCGAAGTTTTGAAAAATTCGATTCAGCACCTTCGCCGAATAATTCACTTTTCATTGTAAGGAGCGGGCGCAATGATGGCGATCATGAATGGTGGCGCTGCCCACCATCATTTGACCCCTCACTTAAAATGATACTCACCTAAGCCACTCGATCGCAGAGAAGCCAAACGCTCCCATCTTAACTGAAGAAAACCCACCAAAGAACCGGCAGCGAGCGTGATGATGGCACCACGTGATCACGC
Source organism: Bufo gargarizans (assembly GCF_014858855.1). Taxonomy (NCBI): domain Eukaryota; kingdom Metazoa; phylum Chordata; class Amphibia; order Anura; family Bufonidae; genus Bufo; species Bufo gargarizans. The sequence continues at coordinate 164,091,873 of NC_058086.1, forward strand.
TGGGCACACGCAGTGACGTCATCACTGATCGCGATCATGTGGTGACCTCTTCAAACTCACTGTAGGTCCTTTAGTGGGTTTTCTTAAATTAAGACAGAGCGGCTGGCCTCTCCGTGGATGAGGAGAATATAATTTTTTTTATTTTCAGCCACCATTTTAGGAAAAATCGATTCATTACCACAAACAGCAAGGAAATTAGGCTTCATGGCAACTAAAATTTTCAAATTCCGCTTAGTATGCTTCGATTCGCTCAAAACTAATTGTGACCATAGGATCAGTAGCCCTCTGCGGCAATTGTTATGGACTTACCTATGTACTTGTTATGACATATATTATATATTATCTGTTGGACCTATGACTCTTATTATATGGACCTATTCCCCAGATTATAGCTACCGGCTATTTTCTGTATACTAATTACACTATCATGGGCATATACAGTGGGATGCGAAAGTTTGGGCAACCTTGTTAATCGTCATGATTTTCCTGTATAAATCATTGGTTGTTACGATAAAAAATGTCAGTTAAATATATCATATGAGAGACACACACAGTGATATTTGAGAAGTGAAATGAAGTTTATTAGATTTACAGAAAGTGTGCTATAATTGTTTAAACATAATTAGGCAGGGGCATACATTTGGGCACTGTTGTCATTTTATTGATTCCAAAACCTTTAGAACTAATTATTGGAACTCAAATTGGCTTGGTAAGCTCAGTGACCCCTGACCTACACACAGGTGAATCCAATTATGAGAAAGAGTATTTAAGGGGGTCAATTGTAAGTTTCCCTCCTCTTTTAATTTTCTCTGAAGAGTAGCAACATGGGGTCTCAAAACAACTCTCAAATGACCTGAAGACAAATATTGTTCACCATCATGATTTAGGGGAAGGATACAGAAAGCTGTCTCAGAGATTTCCGCCGTCTGTTTCCACAGTTAGGAACATATTGAGGAAATGGAAGACCACAGGCTCAGTTCAAGTTAAGGCTCAAAGTGGCAGACCAAGCAAAATCTCGGATAGACAGAAGCGACGAATGGTGAGAACAGTCAGAGTCAACCCACAGACCAGCACCAAAGACCTACAACATCATCTTGCTGCAGATGGAGTCACTGTGCATCGTTCAACCATTCGGCGCACTTTACACAAGGAGATGCTGTATGCAAGAGTGATGCAGAGGAAGCCTTTTCTCCGCTGACAGCACAAAAAGTGCCGCTTGAGGTGGGCTAAAGCACATTTGGACAAGCCAGCTTCATTTTGGAATAAGGTGCTGTGGACTGATGAAACTAAAATTGAGTTATTTGGCCATAACAAGGGCGTTATGCATGGAGGAAAAAGAACACAGCATTCCAAGAAAAACACCTGCTACCTTCAGTAAAATATGATGGTGGTGCCATCATGCTGTGGGGCTGTGTAGCCAGTGCAGGAACTGGGAATCTTGTCAAAGTTGAGGGACGCATGGATTCCACTCAGTATCAGCAGATTCTGGAGACCAATGTCCAGGAATCAGTGACAAAGCTGAAGCTGCGCCGGGGCTGGATCTTTCCACAAGACAGCGACCCTAAACACTGCTCAAAATCCACAAATACATTTATGCAGAGGAACAAGTACAACGTTCTGGAATGGCCATCTCAGTCCCCAGACCTGAATATAATTGAAAATCTGTGGTGTGACTTAAAGAGAGCTGTCCATGAAGCCATCAAACCTGAATGAACTAAAGATGTTTTGTAAAGAGGAATGGTCCAAAATACCTTCAACCAGAATCCAGACTCTCATTGGAACCTACAGGAAGCGTTTAGAGGCTGTATTTTCTGCAAAAGGAGGATCTACTAAATATTGATTTCATTTCTTTTTTGTGGTGCCCAAATTTATGCACCTGCCTAATTTTGTTTAAACAATTATAGCACACTTTCTGTAAATCCAATAAACTTCATTTCACTTCTCAAATATCACTGTGTGTGTCTCCTATATGATATATTTATCTGACATTTTTTATCGTAACAACCAACAATTTATACAGGAAAATCATGATGATTAGCAAGGTTGCCCAAACTTTTGCATCCCACTGTAGCTATTTTACCTAGTATTCTATTGTATTCATTGTCTAGGATTGCCCTCTATTTCGTGATTTTTGCTTTATTCATTTATTGTATGTTTTATTTTTGCAGCTTTATGTAGACTGTGGAACATCTGACAATACCAGAATGTTCAACCTGTATGAGTATCACTGGAAATTGCAATTATACTGTTGTCTGGACTTGATAGAACCAATGTGCAATAAATACAATTATTTTCTGGATGTTGTGGTTCTCCTTGAATGACGATTTGGGGCTGTGGTAATGGAGAGAAAGCACTGCTGCTCCTCTCTGTACTTCACGTCTCCTCATGAATTCCATTCCTACAGAGATTCAGCTGAAGATTTTATCATCTGTATTCAGGATCATAATCCCTGACAAGCAGAGCAGAGAGGAGGATGAGGCAGCTCTTTAGCTCAGTGTTCTGAAGTAACGTGTTCTGCTGTGTAATTAGGACTGGTTTTAAGTGTACTAATACGACCGCAGCCATTTTATTTCTGCTAATGATTGCTCCCTAAACAAACAAGGCATTATAACTAATGAAAGACATTTGAGAATATATCTATAATAACGTAATATTTAAAGTGTAACTGCCATTTCACTACTAAAAATGAAATTCCTAACATAGAGTCAGGTCCATAAATATTGGGACATAGACACAATTCTAACATTTTTGGCTCTATACACCACCACAATGGATTTGAAATGAAACGAACAAGATGTACTTTACCTGCAGACTGTCAGCTTTAATTTGAGGGTATTTACATCCAAATCAGGTGAACGGTGCAGGAATTACAAAAGTTTGCATATGTGCCTCCCACTTGTTAAGGGACCAAAAGTAATACAGAATAATAATCATAAATCAAACTTTCACTTTTTAATACTTGGTTCCAAATCCTTTGCAGTCAATTACAGCCTGAAGTCTGGAATGCATAGACATCACCAGATGCTGGGTTTTATCCCTGGTGATGCTCTGCCAGGCCTCTACTGCAACTGTCTTCAGTTCTTGCTTGTTCTTGGGGCATTTTCCCTTCAGTTTTGTCTTCAGCAAGTGAAATGCATGCTCAATCGGATTCAGGTCCGGTGATTGACTTGGCCATTGCATAACATTCCACTTCTTTCCCTTAAAAAACTTTTTGGTTGCTTTTGCAGCATGCTTTGGGTCATTGTCCATCTGCACTGTGAAGCGCCATCCAATGAGTTCTGAAGCATTTGGCTGAATATGAGCAGATAATATTGCCCGAAACACTTCAGAATTCATCCTGCTGCTTTTGTCAGCAGTCACATCATCAATAAATACAAGAGAACCAGTTCCATTGGCAGCCATAAATGCCCACGCCATAAAACTACCACCACCATGCTTCACTGATGAGGTGGTATATTTAGGATCAAGAGCAGTTCCTTTTCTTCTCCATACTCTTCTCTTCCTATCACTCTGGTACAAGTTGATCTTGGTCTCATCTGTCCATAGGATGTTGTACCAGAACTGTGAAGGATTTTTTTAGATGTCATTTGGCAAACTCTAATCTGATCTTCCTGTTTTTGAGGCTCACTAATGGTTTACATCTTGTGGTGAACCGTCTGTATTCACTCTGGTGAAGTCTTCTCTTGATTGTTGACTTTGACACACATACATCTACCTCCTGGAGAGTGTTCTTGATCTGGCCAACTGTTGTGAAGGGTGTTTTCTTCACCAGGGAAAAAATTATTTGGTCATCCACCACAGTTGTTTTCCGTGGTCTTCCGGGTCTTTTGGTGTTGCTGAGCTCACTGGTGCGTTCCTTCTTTTTAAGAATGTTCCAGCCAGTTGTTTTGGCCACGCCTAATGTTTTTGCTATATCTCTGATGTTTTTTTTTGTTTTTTTTTCAGCCTAATGATGGCTAATGATGGCTTGCTCCACTGATAGTGACAGCTCTTTGGATCTCATCTTGAGAGTTGACAACAGATTCCAAATGCAAATAGCACACTTGAAATGAACTCTGGACCTTTTATCTGCTCATTGTAATTAGGATAATAACACACACCTGGCCATGGAACAGCTGAAAGCCAGTTGTCCCATTACTTTTGGTCCCTTAACAAGTGGGAGGCACATATGCAAACTGTTGTAATTCCTACACCGTTCACCTGATTTGGATGTAAATATCCTCAAATTATAGCTGACAGTCTGCAGTTAAAGCACATCTTGTTTGTTTTATTTCAAATCCATTGTGGAGCCAAAAATGTTAGAATTGTGTCGATGTCCCAATATTTATGGACCTGACTGTATGTGATGCTGTAGGGAAGATATTCATGAAGCTTTATTTTTCAGTTAATTTTACCTTTCTGATGTCATTAGCGAATATTCGACTCGCAAATTTTAATAGCGAATATCGCCCCTTCGCGAATAGTGTTAATCACGAATATTATTATAAAAAAACAATTTTATTGCATTTTTTTCAGCCATTTACACAATTTTAATAGATAACATTTTACAGCCATGTTAGAAAAGGTTCATATTCAATTATTGCATTTCATATATATTGCCCCGCCCCCCTCCCTTTGCGTGCCTCTTGCTCCTTCCGAAGAAGGAAAAAATTAAATAAAAATTCTCTTCTCTTCACCATCTCAGCCACCCCACCTCCCAAACTCCCCCCTCAGCCCCCGGTCCCCGCTCTTCCTCCCCAAGACCGTTCAATTTTTGCTTAACCATTTCTGCCAATCCCAGCGAATCTATATATTTTTTTATCTACCAAATGAAATTCCTCCCTGGCCAGCGAAACGCCAACCGAGGCCTCTCATTCCCTCACCGTGGGGGCAGCACTCCCCCCCCAGCATCCAACAATGCATTTCCTGGCCTGGAATAGAAGTTTGGAAGCTATCTCTCGATGTTGGGGAGCATCCATTCCATCCATCACCCCCAAAATACATTTTTCAAATTGCCATGGCACTTTAAACTGGTGGTATTCCTCTATTTTTTCAAAAACCTTTTCCCAGTACTCTTGGATTTTTACGTATGTCCATAATACATGTATATCGTCCGCTCCTACCTCACCAAATTTTGAGCACTTAAACTCTTTAGACTTGTAACATTTCATTAACATCTTGGGAGAGTCGTAGAGGCAGTACAGTATATTAAATTGAGTAATTCTATGAGAAAAATTCCTTGAGGCCTTATTTTTGGCCTGTAGGCCAGATCCCAAAAATCTTCCCGTTGAGAATTTAGGTCCCTCTGCCATTTATACATTTGACTATCAACTGCTCTTCTCTTGGTCTTTTGGTATAGCAAGCATTGATATATTCTTGAAAACACATTTCTGGTGTTAATTTAATGATATTAACTAAAGGCTGCAGTAGGGCAATTATTTGTGTACCTTTCCTAGCATCTTGTTCAGTGCTTGTTTTAGTTGAAAATAAAAAAACTCAACTCTGTATTTTTCAGTTGACAGTTATCTTTAGGTTTTCATAGGGAATTATATCCCCTTCTTCCCATACCTGGCCTAATTTATATATTCCATGTTTCCACCAAATTTGTTGTTCAATCGACTTTAACTCTGTGAGATAAGTATTATCCCACAGTATGGTATCAGCGTGGAAACCACTCTGGGGCCACAAGTCTCTTGCCGTCTTCCAGATTTTAGCCATCATCTCAGTTAGAGGTGTCTTATTGCATTCTTGTTGCGTCAGAGTAGATAATCCACCCTCCTTCTCCTGAATGCACAGTATTTGTGCCTTTACCCTCTGTTTTTTCCCACGCCATATTAAACCTGTTAATAAACTGGTGATTATTTAAAAAAATCTTTTGAGGATCATCACCGGTGTACTTCACAAGATATAGTTCAGAGCAGGTAATAAATACATTTTCACCAGGGAGATACGGCCAGCCATCGAGACATTCAATCTTTTCCAAACCTCTATTTTCTTCCTCATTTCTTGTATTTTTGGGACCACATTCAACTGTACATAGTCCCTGGGATTAGGAGTGATCTGGATACACAAATATTTAACAGGTTCATTAATCATCTTAATTTCCAACATCCCCGGTCTAAAGTTGTTCAGAGGATCAATCGGGACGCAGGCTGATTTAGACCAGTTTATTCTAAGGCCGGCATATTTGCCAAACTGATCAAATACTTGAAAAATCTTGGAAAGTGATCCATGTGAACCCACAAACAGCATTATATCATCCGCATACAGAGCAATTTTTTCCTCATGAATACCATACCTAAACCCCACGATTTCTTTATCTTGCCTAATCATATCAGCAAGCGTCTCCATAACTATAGCAAATAGCAGAAGAGAAAGGGGACATCCCTGTCTAACCCCTCTGCCATTATATATATTATCAGAATATTCACCGTTTACTATCACCCTTCAGGAATTTTCAGTATATAATAACTTTATCCAAGAAACAAAATTGTCGCCGAATCCCATTTTCCGCAATGTACCAATCAATGTCAAAAGCCTTTGAGGCATCTATGGTTACAATCATCCGTTCTCCGCGGTTTGTGGGTTCAAACTGGGTGTTTAAAAAATATCTCATAATGTTATCGGTAGTTGTAGTTTTTCCTGACATGAACCCAGCTTGAACAAGAACCGAAACCACACTCCTGAGTCTAGTTGCCAAAATCCTAGTCAATATTTTATTGTCAGTAATAATTAATGAAATTAGACGGTATGAATCTTGAAGAGCTGCATCCTTTCCAGGTTTTTGAATAAGTGTGATTAAAGCTTCTCGGTATCTGGCAATTTCCCTATCTGCTTCGAGGTCTCCCACATCGTAAGCATTTTCGGTATTCATATTTCATTATATTGGGCAGAAACCTCAAACGGAATAACATCTATTCCTGGGGCCTTGTTCTTTGTTATCCTAGATAGTATCTCATTCACTTCTAAAGGAGTTAAAGGAGCTTCCAGTGAGTTACATTGATCTATTGTTAGCCTAGAAATATAAATTTCGTCCAAAAAAATTTGTATCTGTTCCGAACTTTTATTTATTTTACTGCTATATATATCTGCAAAATATTCTTTAAGCAGTTCTATTTTAGCTATTTGTTCAATTATTTTGTGTCCCGATTCATCCACTAAGCAATGGGTCTAATAATTTTTTTTTGTTTGGGCCGCTACCAAGGATGCTAACTTTTTTCCCGGTATATGTGCATAAATATAATTGTCCCTTTTTGATGTTCTGCCAGCAAGAATAATTCATCTTTTAATTTGGAAATTTTCTCTGTCCATGCAGTATAATTTTGCTCTGTGGGATTCTCAATATACTTTTTTTTTTTTTAATTCTGCCTCTTTTTCCAGAGTATTTATTTTCTCTCTTATTCCTTTCTTGTATATTACTGTATATTTTGTGATAACCCCTCTGATAAAGGCCTTTGCGGCCTCCCATTCCATATTAACTGCCGCTGAACCTTGCTTTATATCAAAGAACTCTATTATCTCCTTTAGGATCTTGCTGTGTGTACCCATCATATTTATCCATCCTATATTTATATTCATCCCTCTTTTATTTATTTATTTTTTTATATTTATATTAATTGGATTGTGGTCTGAAATTCCACGTTGTCCATATTTAACCCCCCTCAATATCTAGTGAACCTTTATTATTTGTGAAAACGTAATCAATTCGTGATAGACTCCTGTGGGTCTTTGAAAAACACGAGTATTTTCTTAATTTTGGATACATAACCCTCCAAATGTCAATATCCTCCCATGAAATCCATTCTTGTTTAGTGTTTTACGTATCGCAGATTCGCTAACAGGGATGTTAGCATATGCCAGAGACTTTTGTAAGTCTTTAGCTGACACTCTAGGATTCTTCTTCACCTCATTGAGCAGTCTGCGCTGTGCTCTTGCAGTCATTTTTACAGGATGGCCACTCCTAGGGAGAGTAACAGCAGTGCTGAACTTTCTCCATTTAGAAACAATTTGTCTTACCATGGACTGATTAACAGCAAGGCTTTTGGAGATACTTTTATAACCCTTTCCAGCTTTATGCAAGTCAGAGCTCTTTTGTGCGAGGCATCATTTACATCAGGCAATGCTTCTTGTAAAAAGCAAATCCAGAACTGGTGTGTGTTTTTTATAGGCAGGGCAGCTGTAACCAACACCTCCAATCTCATCTCATTGATTGGACTCCAGTTGGCTGACACCTCACTCCAATTAGCTCTTGGAGATGTCACACTTGCTATTATCCAAGCTCTACCTTCTAGTATACAATCGAGAAAGACATAGCACCCCTCCCTATCTAGAACTACTTTTACTATTTTTATGTCTATATCCACGGCCTGGAGACCCTAGCCAACATCTCGCCCGTCAGATGTGTTTCTTGCAAGCAAACTATAGCAGGGAGAGACCTATGTATTGCATCAAAAAACACAACTCTTTTTATGCCCCTGCTCAAGCCCCTAATATTCCATGAGATAATTCTCATGTAGTTCTCTCTTAGGTCTAGCCATTATCTGGATATTATTCGGGCCCCAAAGCATGGGAGGGAGAAAGGGACACAGATGGGAGAGAAGAGAAGAAGATACAAGGTGAGAAGATTTTTTTTTTGAAAAAATAGAAAAAAATAAAGAAAACAAGCCCGCACGGCACACCTAACCCCACCTTCCATCCCTTCTAAATGAGCCAGGATAGCCTCAGCCCTGGCTCTCTTACATAGCATTCCCCCGCCTCAGCCCGCCCCAAGCCCAAATACCGCTCAGCTCTTTATCTTTTCTCTAGCTCATTCTCTAACCGCTTCTGCTGTATAAAAAAAAACGTGTTGTTTTCCCATTCAATGCTCAACTTAGCTGGAATCATCATCGAATATTTCACATTATTTAAACGCAACTTTTTTTTACGTCAGTAAACCGACTTCTTTCATTTACTGTTTCCTTCGCATAATCAGAGAATAACATTACTGCTGTGCCTGAGTATTCTAACCTCCCTCTTTTCCTTGACCTACGTAATATCTTGTCCCTAACTGATAGTAAGCTATAAAAAATTACTCTCGGTCTGGTGCCTGGGGGAGGTATCTTTGCTGAGCGTCTATATGCCTGCTCCACAAAGTTTTTATAATCAGAGATATCCTGGTCCAATTGCTCCCTCAACCACATTTGCATAAAGGCGCGGGGGTCTTGCCCCTCCGCGCCCTCTGGAATGCCCAGACATCTCAGGTTGACCCTTCTAGACCTATTTTCTAGATGTACTGATTTGTTTTTCAATTCCCTGTTTTCTCCCTTTAAGCATTCTTTTTCTTTAACCATTACATGTAGTAGGTCCTCCACTTTCGATGTTCTTTTCTCTACCTCTATCAACCTGTCTTTGTATTTTTGAAAATCCACTCTAAGGAGCCCCACCGACTCCCTAATGTTTCCGGTCTGGAGAGAGAGGTCCTGTATCGCCATATTGCATTTTTTTATTTCTTGAAAAATATCCTGCAGGCTAGGAGCTTGCACCTCTTTTTTAGAGACATTTTCCTCTATCTCCTTTAATGGTTTATTACCTCTCTTCCCAGACTGAAAACCCTCCCCATGCACCGCCAGGCCAGGTTCCACCTCCCAAAAAAATTCACCTTCTTGACCCAGATTCGCATTCATATCCTCTCTTTTTCTTTCTTTGGGGCTGATCTGACCACGCATATTGGTCAGGAGCAATTGCTTGGATCTCTCAACTTTTTTTTGCTTTGGGAAAACTGAAGTATTGAGCTCCATTTGTCCCTATTCCCTGTCTCGCCATCCTTTCACCCCGTCGCTGTCTGCCCCCTTCCCCTCTACTTCCCCTCTTCCCCCAGCAACTGATTTATACTGTTATAGAGCATTCAGAGGGGACTATTTAGCATACGGCCCCCAAAGGATAACCAGCTTCAAACAACCATAAGTACATAAGCTTCCAGCTCCATTTCCATATGACCACTATCAATCCGCAGTTCTCGATGAAATAACATTAGTTAATTAGAGGCTCTGCCACTTGTAGGTCCAACAGTTCTAAATGATTAGTAAGTCAAAAATCATCAACAGTGCAATAACAGTTGTGACACCAAACCAGTTATATTAGTTGGGTTAGTCAGATTAGTTTGTGGTTCCATTAGCCCCTCTAACAGACTTTTATAACCCTTTCCAGCTTTATGCAAGTCAGAGCTCTTTTGTGCGAGGCATCATTTACATCAGGCAATGCTTCTTGTAAAAAGCAAATCCAGAACTGGTGCGTGTTTTTTATAGGCAGGGCAGCTGTAACCAACACCTCCAATCTCATCTCATTGATTGGACTCCAGTTGGCTGACACCTCACTCCAATTAGCTAGTTAGTCAGATTAGTTTGTGGTTCCATTAGCCCCTCTAACAGACTGAGTCAGCTTTAATTAGAGTTTGGTCATCCGTCCATTAGGGATCTAAGATCTGGGTGAGGATTAACAGCCTTTCCTTTTTGTGCCAACAGCCAGATCAATTTTGCCAATTTCAGCTGAAAAGGACACTTGGACCATGTGTACTCTGTCCCACCAATTTATATACTGCCCTTGCCCACCTACTCACCCCGCAACAGCAGCATTTCCTTCACTTTAGTCTTTCTTGGCCCAGACTCCTTTGTCAGCAGCGCTCCTCCACTCTAAATACAGGGTGCCGGTCACAGGGGGAGGGTAACCACCCAATCCCTCGTATGTAATTTAGGACCCGGTGTCGTGGCCTCCTCAACACCCCCCAGCCCGCACCTTCACTCGGTATTATATCAACTAATTAGTTAGGACCACTCCAACAGATAATGTGCATCTCACCACAGTTCCGAGAAGCAGAGGGGAGTACTCACGCAGCCGAACCAGACCTCGTTCACTCCTAGATTTTGTGTGCAGCTCCGCTCATCCCCCATCTCTTGAAGCTTTCCACATATTCATTCCGGGTGCAGAGAGTAGCGGTGACCAGTAGGTGGCAGGGCAGCAACAGGCAGCGGGGCAACAACAGGCAGCAAAACGGCACTCAGTCACAAACAGAATGTAAAGAATGGCAGCAGCCCAGGTAACTCAGCAGCAGTGGTGGCTGGTTTGCCTCCAGATAACAATCAATTCGGCCCCCGGATCAGTAGCTAGATCATCCTCCGGACAGCGTCTGGGGCGGTGATTTGAGCCGTAATTAGAGCGGCTGCAGAGCATGGGCACAGCCGACTGCATCTCGGGCTGGGAACTAAAACTTGGGGGAATGCGGACGTAACCTGCATCTGTCCGCATGCATGCTCCTCCTGTGGTCGCGAATATTCTAATTGTGAATTTATCACTAATTTATTGCGAATATCGGCACTTAGCAACATCCCTAGCAACCAATAGGAAAGTTGCCTAGCCCTTAGTGTTAATCGCAAATATTCTAATCACAAATTTTTATCGCGAATATATTACATTGCCGATTTTCATAATCAAGAAAATAATTACTGGAGATCACAAATTCTCGAATTTGCGAATTTATGGTGAATATTCAGTCAAAAATTCGCAAAATATTGCAAATTATAATATTGCCTATGTCGCTCATCACTAGTAATTAGCCCTATTTCTCTGTGCCTCTATTTCAGCATCTTCCTAAGATGGCCTCTGCTGCACTTCCTGTGGTTATCTTTGCCATGTCCTTGAGGCCATCCTGTATTTCCCTCACTTCCCATTAGCCCTTGCTCTCCTCACATGATTTAGCAGGACCAATCAGAATGCAGATAATCTCCCCCCACTATCTCCAGAGCAGTGTGTATCCTCTCACATACAACTAATTAAAAGAAATCAGTAAGCATTTGTTTTAGCCTCTTAATAGTAACCTATCAGCTCTGCAGATGCTCCCTCATTCTCCTCCACACTGACAGGGGGAGGGGGGGTCTGCTTTAGTTGCTCATATCTCTGATTTGCTGAAAGCTGACTGAATGACAGCAATATGTTCAGTACAGGGGAAGAGATCACTGATAGAAATCGGGATGCTGTGAATGCAGCTGAAAGGGAAAATAAAAGCAGGTTTTACCCGCGACCCGATTTCTAACAGTGATTTCTCCTCTTTTGCTTAGACTTTAGCTGTCATTCTGGTTTTGTATGAAAGCATGTACTGTCAGCTTTTAAACAAGATTGCATGTTTCTAGGTGCTACCATTCTGGAGATATCACCAATGTAAAGCAGCCCTCCCCCTCCACTTTCTGCCCGAGCCCAGGCACTCAGGGCTGTGCTCCTCCTCCCAGTGCTCGCCCCAGCACTCAGGGCTGTGCTCCTCCTCTCAGTGCTCTCCCCAGCACTCAGGGCTGTGCTCCTCCTCTCAGTGCTCTCCCCAGCACTCAGGGCTGGGCTCCTCCTCTCAGTGCTCTCCCCAGCACTCAGGGCTGTGCTCCTCCTCTCAGTGCTCTCCCCAGCACTCAGGGCTGGGCTCCTCCTCTCAGTGCTCTCCCCAGCACTCAGGGCTGGGCTCCTCCTCCCAGTGCTCTCCCCAGCACTCAGGGCTGTGCTGCTCCTCCCAGTGCTCTCCCCAGCACTCAGGGCTGTGCTGCTCCTCCCAGTGCTCTCCCCAGCCCTCAGGGCTGTGCTCCTCCTCCCAATGTGTAATGTCCCAGAGTGCCATTACCACTCTGTTTTGGCACCTTGCTACCATCTCTTATGTGCTAAGGTATAACATCTAATGTACTTTATGTCATCGCCTAATAATGTGCATATTCATTTCTGTAACTGTTTATGTTCATCTAACTACCTAGTCCACCAACAGATGGCGGCAACATTGGCAGAAATAGTATCTCTGGAGATGAACCCTCTGGTTTCTCCAAGCCCTCTTTAGAGAGAGACTCGTTTAGGTAGTGAGTAGGACAGTCTACCCTACCCCCTCGTAGCGAGAGGTTGTGTGTCGGCTAGCAGAGGACTGTCTGCTTTGCTAGGCCCAAGAGGCCACGCCTTTGAAGTCTACATGGCTGCTTGTCCCCTTCTGGGCTTGCATTGCCTTCATCCAAGCTGAAGCTAGAGCTTGAGGTAATCTAAAGCAGGACAAGAAGTTCCTAGGATATAAGTAAGAGACAGACTACAGCTAACCTATGTTCTAGCAGAAGAGAAAGAGTTTCCTATTTCAGTCAGCCAAGCAAAGCAGAGCTGAGAGAGAGCTAAAGCATAGCAGAGCTGGAGATTGTTGCAGAGAAGTATTTGCCTGCCAGAGTTAAGCCAATACCTGCTGATAACCAAGATATCATTTGAAAGCTGTTTGGATTGACAATTTATGCCAAGTAAAAGCAACTGTTCGGACCACAATGTGGACTCCATTCATTCTACCTACTCCCCATCCAAGTTCACCTACACCTTTTGCACTGCTTCGGACTACACCATGTCTGGGATCCACAGATATCCAGGTAGGAACACCGTGACACATGTATATAACATCTACAGAGACCACCCTGCACCACTCTGGCAATCCTACCCTGGGTACCAACATTACCATCTACAAAAGGGAGCCTTGTGCTTCCGCTGCTTAACCACAGCTGGCGTCACATTTACTTGCTCTATAACAGGGACATATTTCGTAGAAACCTCCCAAGGGGCAAGAGATACTCCAGACTCTGTCAACCGCCCACTGAAAAGCAAGTGGTGTCACGACAGGCCAGGGACTCTTTTACTTTAAGTTACCCCTGGTAGGACCCTGTCCATTGCAAGTGCTCTGCCCATCTCTTATTTATAATACAGGAGACGGCTGCACATGACAACGCTGTGAGAAGAGGCTGCAAAATAGGAAAGTAGCAGACATTTGTGGGAGTTATTATCAGGTAAAACTGAAAATGATTAAATTTTAAAGCACAAAAGCATTTATACAGCAGGGTGTACTATACCATTAGGGTATAAAAAAAAATGAAACGGCAGTTACACTTTATGAATTTTCTGTTACTTTATTTTATGTATATTTTTTTCTAATATTATTGTAAAACAAAACAAAGCATTCAAATTTTTGGTATAGAATACAGATAGGTTTTAGGATAAAGAACAAAAAGGTGAGAAATGTTATGTCATATTTAATCTTTACAGCTAGAGTTATCTTTTTCACACCTGTGGAACATGATCACAATTACAATCAACAACTGATGGGCAGTATAGACGATATCTCGCCATATCGGGTTGCTAATTTCTATTGATTCATTATATCCATACACCACAAAAATGACAGGATGGATCTTTACTCAGTAAAATTTTTCCAAGCATTGTTTTCCTTTATTATAAAACACATAGCACAGTGTAATTGCATATTACATAACAATGCTACAAGTGGCTACAATATACGTCTTAATTAGGGGTGAGTGATTGAATCGGGTTTGGATTGTTGTATATGAACCTGATGCTTTTAAAAACGTCATTAAGAATATCGGCTCCGTCCTACTGTAAAATGTATGGCCTCTGCGGAGGTCTTTCCGAAATTTCAGCAAATATCACAAGACTTACTTCGTCTCACCTCTATCAAGTGTCACTTTGTTTATTCACATAAATGACAGTATCAAAATACTAAGCTGAACTTGGCTTTGTGCTTCATTAATTTTATTTATTTTTTTATTTGGGGAGGCCCAAAACACCAAAACATTGGGAAATTGCAAACAGAACAAACAAACTACGCAGGAGTATAACAATGGCTGGATGTGGACGGTTTACCTCTCTACTCCAATATAACAAATAATAATTTTGAACCAAGAGTTGGAGGTCCAAGTGGAGAAGGAGGTGGATATGGTGATTTAGGTGGAAGAGGCGGAGGAGATAGTCAACACAGTTTTTTGCGCTTTGTTTCTTTTTGATTTGGGGATGCCCCAAAACATTGGGAAGTGCAGCAGGTATACCTCTCTACTCTGCCCAAGGTATGGACAAGTCTGGTGGGATCCATGCCTGGTTTATTTTAATGAACGTAAGCTTGTCCACGTTGGCTGTGGACAGGAGGATGCGCCTGTCTGTGATCACTCCCCCCAGCTTTTTGGACAATAAACTTGCTGCAGGGCAGGCCAGAACCTCCAAGGCGTAAAGGGCACGGTCAGACCACCTCTATCAAGTGTCACTTTGTTTATTTGCATAAATTACAATGTCAAAATACTAAGCCAAACTTGGCTTTGTGCCTCATTAATGAAGCTGAATTCAGCTTCGTATTTTGATACAGTAATTTATGCAAATAAACAAAGTGACCTGTGATAGAGGCGAGACAAAGTAAGCCTCGTGATATTTGCTGAAACTTCGGAAAGACCTCCACGGAGGCCATAGATTTTACATTTGGACGGAACTGATATTCTTAAAGTAGTTTTTAAAAGAATCAGGTTCGGATACAGAAATCCGAACCCGATTCGCTCAACCCTAGTCTTAATGCTAATGCACAGAATGCACGCTGGAGCAACTTATTTTTTTACAAAGCAGATATTCATGATGAAATAACATCGTTACATAAACAATTTCAAGTCAAATGCCATGGTAGCCATTAATGGCCTTATTTCAGGCTTATAATTGCTTTCCACTGTGACATCCAACAAGGCAGCAAGCCAACAACAATTTATTCTGACATTTTCTAGCATTTCCTCGGACGTATTGTCAATTGCGAACAATAAATCACTCGTTTCGTAAGCTTAGCAACCTCATAATTCTACAGTTTTTATATATGCCATCTACCGTCATATCACCTACATAATACAGGTAATATTAATTGGATCTAAATATCATCATGAAAAGGGAATTCTAAAATTTTAGATAGTAACATAGCAACATAGGTTGAAAAAAGACATCCGTCCAACCAGTTCAGCCTGTTATCCTGCAAGTTGATACAGAGGAAGGCAAACCCCCCTCCCGTGAGGTAGAAGCCAATTTTCCTCATTTAACGGTAAAAACAATTCCTTCCCGACTCCACTTAGGCAGTCAGAATAACTCCCTGTATCAACGAGCCCTCTATAGTAGCTATAAACTGCAATATTATTACACTCCAGAAACAAATCCAGGCACCTCTTGAACTCTTTTAGTAAGTTCACCATCACCTCCTCCTCAGGCAGAGAGTTCCATAGTCTCACTGCTCTTACTGTAAAGAATCCTCTTCTATGTTTGTATAGAAACTTTCTTTCCTCTAGACGAAGAGGATGTCCCCTCGTCACAGTCCTGGGTTTAAATAGATCATGGGAGAGATCTCTGTAGCAGCAACAGCTGCCTGACACTGATTTCTACAGCTTAGTTTGCTGTCCACTAAAATTCCTAAGTCCTTCTCCATGTCAGTGTTACCCAGTGTTTTACCATTTAGTATGTACGGGTGACTTTAATTATTCCTTCCCATGTGCATAACCTTCCATTTGCTAAACCTCATCTGCCCCTTCTCTGCCCAAGCCTCCAATCTATCCAGATCCCTCTGAAGCAGTATACTGTCCTCTTCTGTGTTAATTACTTTACACAGTTTAGTGTCATCTGCAAAAGTTTATATTTTACTGTGCAAGACTTCTACAAGATCATTAATAAATATATAGAAGAGAATATGGCCCAATACTGACCCCTGTGGTACCCCACTAGTGACGGTGACCAAATCAGAGTGTGTACCATTAATAACCACCCTCTGTTTTCTATCACTGAGCCAGTTACTTACCAACATACAGACATTTCTCCCAGTCCAAGCATTCTCATTTTATGAGAATGCTTGGACTGGCACTCCCCTGGCACTTATACTGACACTCCCTGTCAGTATAGAGTCCTAAAATATTAGAAATAAGGGTCTAAGTTAAAGAATATACTTAATCACCAGTCCGCAAAAATGCTGCAGGTCCGTGGAGTGTTGTGGGGTAGATTACACTTTCAAGGAATGTACATAAAAAGTCCGGACCGCGCGTGTCATAAATATAAGGTATAAAACAGTTTTTTTTCTTCTTCCTCCCTTCAAAAAGTTACCAAGGTCTGCAGATCTCCTATTAATGGATATCCTGCAATTTACAAAGAAAAACAATAGGGTAGATCCGTATGGTTGTTCTGCCCTGTGATGCACAGGTTGTACTTACACGGCACTCCTCCAATATCGAGCGTATCACAGGTTTCCTCTGCAGTTTAGTTGGTTCTCCGCCGAGAAGGTGCACGCTCACACACTGCTACACAGGGTTCAACCACGGACTTGATTACAGCATACGCCTGGTGAGTCTACTGGGATTCCCAACTTCTTTAAGTTCACAATTTTCTGTGGATACAAGTTGCTCACCATAGTGAAGCTCCGATAGCTATTTTAAAAAGGTTTATTAGTACATACTTACAAACATGCACTTAAAATCGCCTAAAAATCCCAACGTCTTTTCTCCTTGCCCGACCCTGGTTTCGATCCTTGAGCTTCGTTAGGGGCACACATCATCATTCCCTCCCCCTTCTCTTTTATTTGGTAGGTAAGCGTTAATCGAGCACCTGATGTGTTGCTCTAGACGCCTCCTCTATTTTCTCTACCATTTAACCCTGTAATTGTATCCATTAGTTCTCAATGGGGAAATACCGCAGAACTCCTAATCCTAATTCACATGGGGATAGTTGTATCATATACTTCTATAGTTTTTTCCCCAAAATATAAAATATCATTCCCAAAATGATGCAAACATGAAGTAGACATATGGGGAATGTAAAGTAATAAATATGTTTGGAGGTATTACTATGTATTATAGAAGTAGAGAAATTGAAACTTGGAAATTTGCAATTTTTTACAAATTTTTGGTAAATTTGGTATTTTTTTATAAATACATTTTTTTTTACTTCATTTTACCAGTGTCATGAAGTACAATATGTGCCGAAAAAACAATCTCAGAATGGCATGGATAAGTTAAAGCGTTTTAAAGTTATCACCACATAAATTGACACTGGTCAGATTTGCAAAAAATGGCCTGGTCCTTAAGGTGAAAATGAGCCGGGTCCTTAAGGTGTTAATAGATTTGCCTTCTCCTTATCGCTCTCTACAACTTCTCCTTCATCACTCTGTAAAGGGCCAACACTTTCAGGTTTAAACTTTTTACCATTTACAGTATATAATTGAAGAACATTTTAGGGTCAGTTTTACTCTCTTTGGCAACATATCTCTGTCTCCAGCTTGGCTGCTTTTATTTGTCTTTTACATTTTCTATTGTTTTCCTTGTGTTTTTTCAAGACTTGCACCTTACTATTTTAGTGATTTAAATTCTTTTTGTCATTTATTGTTCCTTTACATTTCAATTTCTCCACATAGTTTTTTTTGTGCCCTAACCTTTTGTTCCTATAACAATTAGAGTTTAGGATTTGTCACTATTTCATAGCTTTCAGGTCTATTGGTTAATACTAAGTCGAGTATGGTCGCCCCTCTAGTCAGGTCCTGAACCAGTTGGGAAAGGTAATTGTCTTTAGGTTTTGCCAAGAACTTGTTTCCTTTATGAGATCTACAGGTTTCAGTTTCCCAGTCTATATCCGGGAAGTTAAAGTAGTAGATTTTCTGTGTACTGTGCTATTGTCACCACCAGATCTTTGAGAAGTTCTGATAGACGTTCTTCAGTACCTCCTGCATGATCTTCTTTTGTTTTGCTTTCGATTTGACATCTCTCCTCCCTCTCCCAGCTGTCATCCATTAGCAGTGATTGCCTCCCTATATATCTCCTCCCTATACTGACTCACCTTGCGGTTTATATTATATCCTGGATTGTGTTCTCTGCTAGAAGTTGCTACAGCTGGGTTTTCAAATAAGTCTATTTCTGTATTTGTTGTTTTCCTGTTGGCTTGGTTCTAGGTGACCCTGACTCCCTCCGTATTAAGTGCAGGGAGCTGGTGGTCGTCTCCCCTCACTCACTATTATAGGGTTTGCAGGTGTCATTCAGTCTAGGTACGTGGACATGCAACCTTCTATTACTGAGATCTTTGCATGGGCTGAGAAGACAGGGAGAGCTTCAGGGCTCTTTAACAGGGCTCACCCTTTTGTTCCTTAGTTTTGGATCAAGCCAGTCGGATCCTTATTTGTAACTTCTTGTTTTCTGTTACACCATCCGTGACAGCTATATTAGGTGGCTTATAGGAAAAATCCTATCAGTATTTTATTATTGTTTTTGCCTACATTTATTTCTACCCACGCTGACTCCACATGTTCATTTCCCTCATGTATATCTTCCCAGAGTGTGGGCTTTAGACCGGACTTTACATAAAGATAAACCTTTCCCCCTCTCTGTTTTTTCCAATCTTTTCTTAACAGACTGTAACCCTATATGTTAAAGGGAACCTGTCAACTCCAAAAGTGATATAAAACTGCCAGCATTACCTTATAGCAGCCCCAGTCTGTTATTGATCATGTGTGGGAGCCAGAAATTCGATAATCCATACTTGAGAAAAATGCTTTTTTAATCTCTATGAGCGCTTTGTTTCATGTGAGCTTGAAGTCAAGGGGGCAGCGGCCTTCTTGCTTCAAATCAAGCAAAGCCCACCTCTTACCCATCCCCTCTTGACTGTGATGTACATATTTTCTATTCCTTGGGATCGCGCAAGTCGGGGGCCTGCACGGTGCACCCCTTGTGACTGCACAATCCCGTGTTGAGCTCCTGCAGTCAGCCGGGCATAATTTCCTCACTGCTCATGCGCCAGCTAGAGTTGGTGTGCGCACGCGCGCTCCGGCAAGAATCAGCGTGCGTGCTCGTGCCGGCAAGGTATATTCACAGCGTGAGCATGATCATTGGCTGCAGGAGCAGGAAAACTCAAGCCAGTGGTCACGCTTCGCCCCTGACACCCACCAGAAACGCAGCTAGTAATTTATAATGCTGGCAGTTTTATATTCCTTTTGCAGGTGACAGGTTCTCTTTATCCATCGAGTCATTGCTATCATCCAGCCATGTCTCAGTTATTTCCACTATGTCATAGTCCTGGTATATTTATGTAGTAAAATGTGTTGAATTAAACTGGTATATTGATTGAACATTATTTGTTGCATTCACTGGTATATAAACACACTAAAAAGTGTTGAATTAAACTGGTAAAATGATGCAGTACAATGCTTTAAATTAAACTGTTATATTAATGCAGTAAAATTGGCTGAATTAAAATGGTTTTACAAACAGTAGCAAAATTGCAACTAACTAATTGTAATTAACAGAGGTGCAATTAAACATCCCCTTCAACAAACACACTGGCATTGACACACTGAAATGCCTTTCCTGTGGATAGGGGACAAGACTTACCAGTGGCATAACCCTTTAAAATAACATCACGTTGAGTCAGGGTCTTTTGAAACTGTGTCTGCAATGTGTAATTACCACATGTGCAGTGAAAGTACTCCGTGCATACCCTAAAGGGGTTGTCCGGGTTCAGAGCTGAACCCGGACATGCCTCCATTTTCTCCCCAGCAGCTCCCTGACAGGAGCATCGGAGCAGTTCATGCTCCGATGTTCTCCTTTGCCATGCGCTAAATCGCGCAGGGCAAAGGCATTTTTTGGAGATCCGGTGACGTACCGGGGCTCTCAATGGGACTGACAGGAACCCCGGTGACATCACTGGCAGTGATGGGCGGGATATAGCGCTGCTCTAGCCAGTAAAAAGGCTAGGGAAGCGCTAAAGCCCGCCCATCAGAGTCGGTGGCGTCACCAAAGACACTGCCGGGCAGAAGTTTCCGCCCGGCAGTGTGTTATTGAAAACAAAAGAAACCGTGCACTGCGCGATCTAGCGCAGTGCAAGGGAGCGCATCGGAGCATGAGATGCTCCGATGCTAGCCTCAGGGGGGCTGCCTGGGTGAAAATAAGGGTATATCCGGGTTCAGCTCTGAACCCGGACAACCCTTTTAAGTCAACCCATGACCCCCCATAGAGATGGAGACCTGCAGTGTGTTCTTCTGGCCTCAATTCAGCACGTCCACTGGGCTTAATGCATGGAATAGCACAGCAGACTGAAATATTTCATACAATACAATTCAGGCATCCAATAAAAAACATATACATTTTTTGGCATAGATGCCTATGGGAGACGTCATTTACTGGTATCCCTAAAGCACATGTGCACAAAGTTTTTGTTGTAAACCTGCACACTGATAATGCATTGTAAAAGATTGTTATTTATATTAAATAGAGTGGTGGGCAGCTACAAAATATGTCTCTTTTTCTAGGGGACACAAAACATAAAATATATCCCTTAATTTAAATTAAATGTCAATATTACCACGTCTCTTCATGTGGTCCTTGTATGCTGTGTGGGCTGGTTGCTGGATACTGGTGGGGTGTATCTAGGGCCATGTGTCGGTGTGGTAGTGCATATTTGCCTCTGTATTGTGCGTACTGGCCATGGATACTTTGTGGTTACTTTGTTCTGTTCTGTTCAGGCAGGGGTTAATGTCCTTGCTTGCTGTATGTTCTGTGTTTCATGTAGAGGTTCATCCCTATTTCTGTTTGTGTGCACCTGAGCTCAGCTAAATCTTCTGTCTGTGTATCCTGCCACAGCAATAGTTCCCAGAAATACTTTCTGTATCTGAGTCTGCGGTTCTGTTGCTTTGTTCTCTGTCCAGCCCTTGCCCGTCTGATCTGTGCCTATTGTCATGTCTGACATGTTCCTGCCTGAGTTCCTGCCTGAGTTCCTGCTGTGTTACCCTGCTCTTGTTCCAGTCTTCCTGTTGTAGTGTTCCAGGGACCAGTGTTCTAGTCTTGGTTCCTGTTTAGATAATGCCTGTGGTTTTGTGCATTTCCTGATCCTGCCTGTGTTCCTGAGTCTGAGGGTCAGCTGACAAGTACAGAGGGACCATTCCAGCAGGTAGCGGTCTGGTCGTTAACCCGCATTGAAGTCCAGATACCTGTATAAGGGTTAAAAGGTGAATACCAGGGAGGTGCCAGAATAACTCCCTTAAGGTTTGGCCCAACCTCAAACCGGTTACGTGAAACAGTGATTCTACATTACCATCTTGATCCATAATATTAATTCACGTTAGCTTTGATTAATTTAATCTGTAACAGTAAACTGCATATTGCTACATCTAACCTGCAAGGAGGAACCCTTTAAAGGAAACCTGTCACCAGGATTTTTTGCATAGAGCTGGGGACATGGGCTGCTAGATGGCCGCTAGCACATCCGCAATACCCAGTCCCCATATCACTCTGCGCTTTTATTGTGTTAAAAAAACGTTTTGATTGATATGCAAATGACCTGATATGAGTCCTGTATCCGGAGATGAGTCAAGCGGAAAAGAGCCCAGCACAGCCCCGCGTCCTCCGAATCTCCTCCTTGCTGGCTGACGTCACAGAGCTGGAGCACCGAAATCTCGCGATGCGCGAGCTAGCGCATGCGTAGTTCGTTCCCTGTGCTGATGCCAGCACAGGGAATGAACATGATGCCGACACTGCGCATGCGCTAGCTTACGCATCGCGAGATTTCGGCGCTCCAGCTCTGTGACGTCAGCTAGCAAGGAGGAGATTCGGAGGACGCGGGGCTGTGCTGGGCTCTTTTCCGCTTGACTCATCTCCGGATACAGGACTCATATCAGGTCATTTGCATATGGATCAAAACAGTTTTTTAACACAATAAAAGCACAGAGAGCTATGGGGACTGGGTATTGCAGATGTGCTAGTGGCCATCTAGCAGCCCATGTCCCCAGCTCTATGCAAAAAATCCTGGTAACAGGTTCCCTTTAAATGTTTTATTTGCCAAGCAATAGACATGCACATGATGAAATCTTAAAAAATTCCTTGCTATCAATGCATGAGTCTGAAATTGCACATGGACATCATGTACAACTTAATGGCTCTATTATCCAAATGTATTCCTTGAATATAGTAATTTAATAAATGATCACTCTCTTTTAACTAAGGCTACTTTCACACTTGCGTTCGGGGTTCCGCTTGTGAGTTCCGTTTGAAGGCTCTCACAAGCGGCCCTGAACGGATCCGTACAGCCCCAATGCATTCTGAATGGATGCGGAACCGCTCAGAATGCATCAGTTTGGCTCAGCTTGGCCTCCGTTCCGCTCAGCAGGCGGACACCCGAACACAGCTTGCAGTGTTTTCGTGTCCGCCTGGACGTGCGTAGCCAAACGGATCCGTCCAGACTTACAATGCAAGTCAATGGGGACGGATCCGTTTGACGTTGACACAATATGGTGCAATTTCAAACGGATCCGTCCCCCATTGACTTTCAATGTAAAGTCAGGAGTCCCTATTAATATACCATCAGATCGGAGTTTAGAATATACTGAGAACTGTGTAATAACTGCCCCCTGCTGCCTGGCAGCACCCGATCTCTTACAGGGGGCTGTGATCGGCACAATTAACCCCTCAGGTGCCCCACCTGAGGAGTTAATTGTGCGTATCATAGCCCCCTGTAAGAGATCAGGTGCTGCCAGGCAGGAGGGGGCAGACCCCCCCTCCCTCCCCTGTATTTAACTCATTGGTGGCCAGTGCGGCCCCCCCTCCCTCCCTCCCCAGTATTAAATGTGACCAGTGCGGCCCCCCTCCCTCTATATTCATTGATGGCCAGTGCGGCCCCCCCTCCCTCCCCAGTATTAAATGTGACCAGTGCGGCCCCCCTCCCTCTATATTCATTGATGGCCAGTGCGGATTACCAGTATTAAATGTGACCAGTGCGGCCTCCCCTCCCCCCCCTAATTAAAATCACCCCCTTCCCCCATCATTGGTGGCAGCGGAGAGTTCCGATCAGAGTCCCAGTTTAATCGCTGGGGCTCTGATCGGTTACCATGGCAGCCAAGACGCTATTGCAGACCTGCGATGTCTGTGACCGTCCGGGAGCGCCTCCTGCTGGCAAGTGAAAGGTCTGTGCTATAAGCAATGCGCCGCACAGACCTTTCACTTACCAGTAGGAGGAGCTCCTGGCCGGTCACAGACATCGCAGGTAAGTATAATGCTTCTATTTATTGCTAAGTACCCATGGCAGCCAAGACTGCAATAGCATCTTGGCTGCCATGGTAACCGATTGGAGCCCCAGTGATTAAACTGGGACTCCGATCG
Organism: Bufo gargarizans; assembly: GCF_014858855.1. NCBI lineage: Eukaryota > Metazoa > Chordata > Amphibia > Anura > Bufonidae > Bufo > Bufo gargarizans. The sequence continues at coordinate 164,115,803 of NC_058086.1, forward strand.
GAACTCTCCGCTGCCACCAATGATGGGGGGGGTGATTTTAATTAGGGGGGGGAGAGGGGAGGCCGCACTGGTCACATTTAATACTGGTAATCCGCACTGGCCATCAATGAATATAGAGGGAGGGGGGCCGCACTGGTCACATTTAATACTGGGGAGGGAGGGGGGGCCGCACTGGCCACCAATGAATATAGAGGGAGGGGGGCCGCACTGGTCACATTTAATACAGGGGAGGGAGGGGTCTGCCCCCTCCTGCCTGGCAGCACCTGATCTCTTACAGGGGGCTATGATTCGCACAATAATTATGTGGATCACAGCCCCCTGTAAGAGATCGGATGCTGCCAGGCAGCAGGGGGCAGTCATGTACACAGTTCTTTTAGTATATTCTAACTTGAAGCGTCCCCATCACCATGGGAACGCCTCAGTGTTAGAATATACTGTCGGATCTGAGTTTTCACGAAGTGAAAAATCAGATCTGTAAAAATCAGTTATGCAGACGGATCCGTTCTGAACGGATGCAAGCGTTTGCATTATAGGAGCGGATCCATCTGTGCAGACACCAGACGGATCCGCTCCAAACGCAAGTGTGAAAGTAGCCTAATAGTACAGTCACATTTAAGGAAACACTTCAATATATCTCATCAGAGGAGAAAATGCCTCTTTCTTTACTTATCAGGCTCCTTTATTCCATCCCCCTCCACTAAATTAACATTCACTCTGACTTGTGCCCCAAATCTCAGCTCACTGAGGGATCTAAACGTTTATAGAGAGTGTGAGGGGGAGAGGCTAGCAAAATTAGAGAGAAGCAGAGAGACCACAGACATGCTGCTGTAGCTTATACTGAGTGTTCTACTGGCTCACAGTATCTGGATTCACATCTATACCAAGTAGTAATTCTCTAATGCCTTCCTGTAGGCCAGCAGAATTTCTTCTCATTTCTGTGTGTGCTGTGTATGGGAGAATACTAGTGAGAAGTGCAGAATACAAGTCGTATAATTGCCAGATGTAGTGTTATGTACACACATATGAAAGCTTATTTTGAAAAGTCACCTGAAACAGTGGCTACACTGCCATAGTGAAATCATATTCTACACCAGGGGTGGGGAACTTTTTGTTGAGGGCCATTTGGATATTTGTAACATCATTCGCTGGCCATACAAAATTCTTAACTTAAACATTTGACTGCTGTATTTGGTCAAACATATAACTGACTTAGGGTTAAGTTACAGAAATTGCGCTTCAATTAAAAAAATCGAGAGAGCTACATTTTTGCAGCACAAAATGGTGCCTGCACTATATTACATATAGTACAGGTGCCATTTTGACCACACACAGCAGACTAATTTTTAAGTTCAGAATGTTACATATTTAGTTCTTTATTTGGCATTAATGGCAGCCAAGCTCATCCCATTGGAGTCCAGAGAGGGGTTCACGCAGCTTTCACTCTCCCTGCCACTGTCCCTGCCTCTATCGTCGCAACTGACCCTGCCTTTGTCCCTTTCTCAGCCTCAGATCTGTGCCCCAACCTCTATCAGCCTCTAATCAGCCTCCTATCACACCCCGCCAGCCTACATCTGCCTCATATCAGACTCTCATCAGACCTCCCAGCCTCAGATTAGACCCCAATCAGACCCCCCAGCCTCAGATCAGACCCCAGCCTCAGACCAGACCCAGATCCGACTTAATCAGACCCTCCCTATCTTCAGATCAGACTCCCATCAGACCCCTAGCCTCAGATCAGACTCCCATCAGACCCCCAGCCTCAGATCAGACCCCCATCAGACCCCCCAACCTCAGATCAGACCCCCAGCCTCAGACCAGACCCAGATCAGACCCACAGCCTCAGATCAGACCCTCCCCAGCCTGATCAGACCCCCCAGCCTCAGATCAGACTCCCATCACAGCCCCAGCCTCAGATCACAGCCCCATCAGACTTCCCAGCCTCAGATCAGCCCCGATCAGACCCCAGATCAGACATTTAAAATAAATAAACTTACCTCTCCAGCTCCGGACAGAGCAGCCTTTTGGCAGATTCACTTACTGGTCTTCTTCCCGCCTCACTGTACTGTATGCACCTGACAGCGCATAGGAACAGGTCATAGTGCACGTCTACGTGCACTACGTCCTGACGCTGTATGTGTCAGGACACAGTGCGGGGCTGGAAGAAGGCCAGGAAAGGTGAGTATAGCCACTGCAGTTCTTACCTTCCTGTGCCTCCCACATGCTAATTACGGCTTCCTAATGGAAGCGGTCATTAGAATTTTCACAATATGTTCTGGAGGGGGGCCGGGGCCAGAGGTTCCCCCGACCCCTGTTCTACACCATTGCCCATTGAGCCTTTAAAGGGAATTTGTCACCAGTTTTATACTGCTAGATGCTAACAGCTCCAGCTCATGCCAACAAGTTCTGATATTCATGAGTTCCTGGCTTTCTCTGCATCCCCCAGTCATTAACTTACAGCCTTTTTCCAATTAAATTATCAGCAGGGTGCGAAAATCAGGAGCTTATGAATATATAGGACTCATCAGCATATACTGGAGCTGTTCAGTACAAGATTTTGGCAAAATGCCTTAGCCATTTAAAGAAAGTGACCAAGCATTTAGCGAAGTGGATCTTCCACTAGATTATGTTGCCCTTAGTTAGGACACCATAAAACTGGTGACAGATTCCCTTTGTTTCAGCGATAAGCAGGGGTCTCATTGCTCATGCCCCCACAGATCCAAACTTTTGATATGTTTTTTAAATTAAAGGGGGAAAAAAATCCTATACAAGAAAATAAAGTGTTCTCAAGTAAAAGAGCAATCATGAAAGTTTTACATTTCTTTCTTGTCTCTATGGGAACACAGAACACGTGTTACTCAAGCAATACATTGTTTTGATCTAAAAAGACTGATTTCCATCAGATGCATGGTATAAATATTTATAAGTTAGATTCTAAACAATGCAAAAAGTTAGAATTTCCAAATTAAACAGATTATAAAGCACCAGCCAGGATGTTACTTTTATTTCATATCATTTCTAGACAAGTTTTATATCCAACATCCCAGGAATACAATTTACTTTCACAATCATCTGATCTTTGTTTACCGTGCATTTCCTATATAGTATATAACATTAGGTTACTTCTCTTTTATATAATATAAGCACTATGTAAGTGTATACAAGTAAATAATATCTGATCTTTAGCTAAAGGAGCACTCTGACCAAAACTGATATACTAGGGCAGATTTACTGATATGGTCTAAAAGTAAGATATAGTGTAAACTTATACATAAAGCCTTAAACTGCATGGGTTTGTGGGAAAGATATTCAAATTAGCTTTCCTTCCAAAAAGAAGCCAGCCAAAGTAAGGCTACTTTCACATAAGCGTTTATGGTGTATAGTTTTGAAATCTGGCAGGGAACTCGAATAATACAATCGGCTGCATCCATTCAGAAGGGATCCAGTTGTATTATATTGAAAATGAAGAAACCAGATTGCAAGTCAATGGGTGCCAGATCCTTTTTTTTGTGCCTGAATAAAACGGATCTGGCTCCATTGACCCTGTGCTGGATATGAAAACCAGACAGCACAACACAGGTGTGAAAGTAGCCTTAGATATGCTAATTTGCATACATTTTCGTCAGAAACCCAAAACACCATTGCCTGGTCTACAATACTCCTCATGCATACTATGTGCACTGCATAATGAGAAAAAAAAACACAGACAAAAGCCTCTCAGCTAAGTTAGTCAGTTTCTCTTTTCTGCTCAAAGGTAATAACCGAGAGAGAGCTGTGTGCGGATGTGACGCTGGCTTAGCTATTATACAAGTTATGCTTTAAGGCCATTTAAAAAGGCTAAGCATTGACTTTGGGTAGTTATGTTACATCTGGTGGTGTGATATGCTCAATTTTCTTTTTCTTTTGAAAGGAAAATTGATTTTCACAATTTTTTGGCAGTTGAGCATTATGTGTTGACTGCAGGCAGCGAGCTCCCCCTGGGCCCTATAGCAGTTGCATGGTCTGCCTTGATTGCAGGTATGCTAGTACATTGACATCACAATACAAGGATAATAAAATAGTCAAAGAACAGAAATGATGAACAAAGCAGAGTAGCAACATTAGGATAATATGCACTGTGATATCACAGGACAGGGATATCAAACACACAGACTCCACAATGAAGATATAATAAATACTGTGAGGTTGCAATACAGAGATGATAAACACAGTGATGTTACAATACAAGGATAACAAAAATAGTAAAATCACAGGGGTGGTGAGCAAATTAAAGTAAAAAGAGTATGATAGACACTATGATGTCACAGTACAGATACACACAGTGACACCACCTTAAAGAGATAATAAATGAGGGATGCCACAACACAAGGATAATATAGCCAAAGCTCAGGGATGATGAACCATGTAAAGTAACAGCAGGCGGTTAATAGACACCATGATGTCACTCAGGCCCTAAGTTTAGACCTTCTATAGCTGCAACCCTTGTAATTAGTTCTATAACTGGGACGGACCACAACATCAGCAAGAATGTGAACATTCTTTTAACAATATAAGAATATTGACATTAGATTTATTTACTCAATAAGTATGGGTTGCTAGCGTAGGCATGGTTTCCCCCAGGGATGGTTTCTCCTCCTACACTGCTAAGGCAGGCAGTACAGACGAGCAAATTGTGTTGTCTTATTCAACCTTTGCAGATTTGTGATACACAGTTAGTTTCTTTTTTAAATAAAGTGTGAGTGAAAAAAAGTTGTAGATGTGAGTTTCCACATTTCTTGTACTAAGGATCAAAATACATAAGTAGTGGATGTTCATAAGAAAATTATCCTGATAATCCTTTGATGTAAAGGGGTTGTCCAGGATTTGTCCTCCCCTAGCAAGACCTGTCAAGACGGTTAAACGTAACTGCTCTGCACCATTCTTTTCAGGCTCCATGGCTCCTGGGCTGTCTTCACCAGACTTTTATCCCCACATTGAACCTCATGTCCCCAATTGGCACATCACTGCTACAGTAGGTCACTGCAGCAGTGCACGTGGCCCTGTCCGTGCAGGAAGTTTAGATGTGGGGACTGGAGGTCAGGGAAGACAGCTAGGCAGCCATTAAGCCTGAACAGATCACACAGTATAGTCACAGGTGCCTCTGGGGAGGTGGTGGTGGTGAGTTCAACTTAAAAAACAAAAACCTCCACTCCACTTTAACCCTTTCAGTTTTTAGCATTTTCGTTTTTTGCTCCCTGCCTTCGCGGAGCCATAACTTTATTTATTTTTCCAGTCACATAGCCGTAGGAGGGCTTCTTTTTTGTGGGACAAGTTGTACTTTCTAACGCCACCATTCAATATTGCACACAGTTTAGTAGGAAGCGTCCAAAAATTCCTAATGGGGTGGAATTAGAAAAATAAAATGCAATTCTGGCATAGTTTTACAGGCTTTTGTTTTTACGGCATTCACTGGGCACTAAAATTGATTTGACCTCCTCATTTTCTAGGTAAATATGGTTACGGCGATATATATATATATATATATATATATATGTATATATGTATAAAACTATATTGTTTTTCTTGTGTTTTAATACTATTTTTTGCATGCAGTAATGCCCATGAGTTTTTTTTTTTATTGCTTATTTTTATTTTGGGGAAAGGGGGTGATTAGAATTTTTTTAAAAATATTTTTCTAAACTTTTTTAAACTTTTTAAAAACCTTTTGTTAGGTCCCCAATTGGACCCCATCTTGCAGTCATCAGATTGCAATTTGTATAGAACAATGGAACATTACAGTTCAGTGCAGCCAACTGGTGGCCTGAACTGTAATATACCAATATTGAGCCTGAAAGCCTAGTCAAGAGCCAGGCTAATTATGCATGAATGCCTTCTCCGACCTCCGGCCTTGGGAGAAATTACTCAAATTTTGATTCAGGTTCGACATTTGTCATGTTAACTGGTATAATTAGGGTCCTTATCTATTCTACCCAAACCGAGAGTACTCCAATTGGCCTGAAAACTTGTGCATGACTCTGAGGTCTCCTAGAATTTATATTGTTTCTCTTTCTTTCTCCCTTTTTTTTTATTACATTGTAATTGTTCTCTCTCTCGACAAAAATTCACCCAAATCAAATCACCCAAAATTCAGATCTACCTCAAATTTTTATAACACTCGGGTTGAATCCGATTTGTTTAGAATTGATTTGCTCATCTCTACTGTCAACTATTACATACAGTACCAGCTCTCTGTTTTGGTTCATAGAGGAGGGGGAGTCCTAAGTGGGAAAACCTCTATTATAATAGTCATATGGACAAGGGTTGACCTGATAAATACTTTTAAAGGGGTTGTTTACACCCAGGGTCTTTTGGGCAGCCCCTCAGTGTGGCCGGGCCTATAGAGGGAATCATACTTAACGGATCCACACTGCAGGGTTACAGCTCCTTTGCTTAACCACCGCAACTGCAGATCTTGGTCTCTCCACATCAACATTTGGTTTGACCTTGGTTCCCTGGCCAATGGAACCAATTTTACTCAGTGACATGAGACATGGTGGACACGTCACTGTTGCGGAAAGTCATTGGCTGATGCAGCCAAGTGACCCGCGTCAAACCAGATGTTAAAAAGGGGAGACCTGAGACCTGCAGTGGCAGCAGAGGAGCAAATGAGCTGGAACAAAGTGATTGGGATCAGGTTCAGTGCCTCGCAAAAGTATTAACCCCCCTTGACTTTTTTCGTATTCTGGTGCCTCACAACCTGGAATTAACATGGATTGTTTAAAAGATTTGCATCATTTAATTTACAGAACATGCCCACAACTTTGAAGATGTTTTTTTTATTTTTTTTATCGTGAAGCAAACAACAAATAGAACAAAATAACAGAAAAAGTTAATGTGCATAACTATTCACCCCCCTAAAGTCAATACTTTGTAGAGCCACCTTTTGCAGCAATTGCAGCTCCAAGTCGCTTTGGATAAGTCTCTATGAGCTTGCCACATCTTACCACTGGGATTTTTCTCCATTCCTCCTTGCAAAACTGCTCCAGCTCCTTCAAGTTTGATGGTTTGCGCTTGTGAACAGCAATCTTTAAGTCTGACCACAGATTTTCTATTGGATTGAGATCTAGGCTTTGACTGAGGCCATTCAAACACATTACATGTTTCCCCTTAAACCACTCAAGTGTTGTTTTAGCAGTGTGTTTGGGGTCATTGTCCTGCTGGAAGGTTAACCTCCGTCTGTCATGCCTCTCTCTGACTATGTGCGGAAGGTCGGCTAGAATAGCAGCACGAGTTTAGTGTTTTGTTTTGGAGCCGTGCTGTATCCGCCTCTCATCAGGTGCGCTGGGTGGGGTCATTAGTTTAAATAGCACTCCATTCCAGTGCTCTGATCGGATTATAGGAATCACTTTGGTCTTTGAAGCTAGGAAGGAAGGTTGTCTGTTCCAGCTCAGAAAGATAAGTGTGGTTTCAAGTTTTGTTGTTTGCTGTCTTGGTTGTTTTGTGTCATCTCTCCCATCCAGGTTCTGTGCGAGCAGGCTGCTCCTATTTCCCCTCTTCACCATCTCAGGGAATTTAGGGTGTTTCAGCCCAGGCACGGGGACACATCATACCTACCACCAAGGTTTGCATGTGGGCTGAGCAGTGCAGGGAGAGAGGTCAGGGATTATTTAGGAGGTGACCCTTCCCCTGCCTCTCGCCTAGAGCATGGTTGGTGGTTTATCTGTGAGTCTGAGTGCACGTCCGCCGTGACACCGTCCAAGCCTCAAATCACGGACAGAGTGGTACAGGTTTTGCTCAAGAATATCCCTGTATTTAGCACCATCCATCTTTCCCTCAAATCTGACCAGTTTCCCAGTCCCGGCTGCTGTTCTTTTGATGATGTGGTGTGTTGAGTTTGCGCCCAGACACATAGCGCTTTCTTGATGGCCGAAAAGTAACATTTTAGTCTGATCAGACCAGAGCACCTTCCTCCATACATTTTGGGAGTCTCCCACATGCCTTTTCGCAAACTCACAAGGTGCCTTTTTGTTTTTAGCTGAAAGTAATAGCTTTCTTCTGGCCACTTTGCCATAAAGCCCAACTCTATGGAGTGTACAGCTTATTGTCGTCCTATGTACAGATACTACAGTCTCTGCTGTGGAACTCTGTAGCTCCTCCAGGGTTACCTTGCGTCTCTGTGCTGCCTCTCTGATTAATGCCCTCCTTGCCTGGTCCGTGAGTTTTGGTGGTCGGCTGTCTCTTGGCAGGTTTTCTGTTGTACAAAGTTCTTTCCATTTGGTCATGATCGATTTGATGGTGCTCCTGGGGATCATCAAAGATTTGGATATGTTTTTATAACCTAACCCTGACTTGTACTTCTCAACAACATTGTCCTTTACTCCTTGGTCTTCATGGCAGTGTTTGGTTAGTGATTCCTCTTGCTTAGGTGTTGCAGCCTCTGGGGCCTTTCAAAAAAGGTGTGTATATGTAATGACAGGTCATGTGACACTTACAGTTGTGTTCAAAATTATTCAACCCCCAATGCTGTAAAGGGTTTTGTGGGAATTTAGTGTACATTTGTAATTTTGTTCAGAATGAAATCTTACAAGGACTTTTTAAAGAACCAAATGCAACTAAAATGACATCAATTGTTTTTGTAATACAGTATTAAATGTTTTTTTTTGTGATTTCTTCATTGACACAATTATTCAACCCCTTAAAGACTACCACTCTTAAAAACAGAGGTTCATTCAAGTGTTTTCGATCAGGTATTTAAAACATCTGTGGATGTCAAGGAGCAGCAATCAAGCATAATAAGCACCAATTAGGCAGATTTAAAAGGACTGTGATTGAGAACCTCTGGTGGGACTTAAAGAAAGCAGTTGCAGCGTGCAAGCCTATGACTATGTGACTGAACTGGAGGCTTTTGCCCATGAAGAATGGGCGAAGATACCAGTAGATCGCTGCAAGACACTTGTGTCAAGCTATGCTTCACGTTTAAAAGCTGTTATAACTGGAAAAGGATGCTGTACTAAGTACTGAGATTGAATGTCACTTGGGGGTTGAATAAAACTGATAATGATGTGAGCACAGAAAAGACATTTGTGGTTATTTCATTATAAATGTTATGTCATATTTGTCTGACTTACAAGTGCCTCTTTGATTTAATTGTAAACAAGATGTCTGAAATGATCAAAATCAATGTCAAACTGTCCAAAACACTCAATTTCAGTGGGGGTTGAATAATTTTGAACACAACTGTAGATTGCACACAGGTGGACCTCATTTCACTAATTATGTAACTTCTGAAGGTAATTGGTTGCACCAGAGCTTTTTATAGGCTTTCTAATAAAGGGGGTGAATAAGTACGCACATGTTTTCTATTTCTAAACAATAGTTTTATTTATATTTATTTTTCTCATTTCACTTCACCAACTTAGACTATTGTGTTCTGATCCATCACATAAAATTCTTATTAACAAAACATTGAACGTAAGGCTTTAATGTAACAAAATAGGAAAAAAGTCAAGGGGGTGGATACTTTTGCAAGTCACTGTAAGTATGATTCCCTCTGTAGGTACAACCTCTGTCTGCAAGGTCCCTGGTGTGAACAACCCTTTAAATCTAAATTAATCTGGTGAGTGGGGAATCTATTAGGTCCCATAACTACTGTATGTATATTTATTGTTAGTGGACATTTGCATTATATAGGGAAAGGTTTTTGACATTTTTTTACTACTTTTCTTTTAGTTGACCCTTTGGTTATTTTTTTTATTTTTTTTTATTGGCTGATATATTGCCAGGGTTTGATTCACAGGTATTAGAACATTTATGAGAACTGATGAACCTTGAATATAGATTAGACTTTTGCAGTCTATGCCAGTCAGACCAAAGAAATGTCATCTTTGCTAACCTCAAAATATTCTTATTGTCATAATAATATAAATGGCCTTGGCGGCTCCATTTGTGGACATGGATTTGTTTTATAAGTGTTATGCAAATTGTGCTCTGAGATGGACTTGTATGCCTCGGAGATAGGAAATCTATTCATAAAGCCATTACTCTATAACATTTTGTTTTATAAGGTCAAACAGTGTTCTTTTAAATGTGAAGCCTGTAGTACCAATGTCCCGGACATAATTACAAATTCACTGTTCAGCTTTTCTCCTTTACTGAAAATCGGTGATAAACAGTGGAGCAAATCCTGTTGGGAAGCCTTCTTCTAGTCTCTTACCCTATCCTTTAGCTTCAGTTGGCCATACCGAAAAGTGCCAGTCCGCAGGGGTAGAACACGTGAGGTGCACGGTGGGCCGGAATGTACATACAGTTCATCGGTTACTCACGGTTTAGCAGTCGCCTCCCTGGGCCAGCAGTGCAGTGAAGGGGAGAACAGCACTGGATTCTCCGAGGCACACTCGGTTGCAGGGGACACCGGCCAGGTGGTGATTGAGGTGCCCTTGATGGTGAATGGGTGCTGAGTGCTTGTGCTGCTGGGCCCCTGGTTTAGGTTTGGTCGTGACGCCAGCACCTTTATGGTGCGAGAGGTTGAGGGTAATAGTGGTGTGAAGTTGGAAGAATGAGGCAGGTTTAAATCCAACGGTAAACTTTACTATAACCAGGTTCTGGATAACAGTTTACATCCAGCAATAAAACAGTCTCTGATACACATGCAAGTAGGATGTGATAAATCCTAGTAGCAGGCTGTGCTGATGATACGGTGTCAGACTAGGGTGGTAAGTTATGTACTCACTGATATTCAGTTTCTTTAATGGTGAGGCTGCCTAAAGCTAATAAGTCCTTCACCTTGAATCCAAAGGTCCTTGAGGCCTGAATAAATGGCTGTTGTCCTTTGTTTTTATCTCCACTCCTTTTTTTCTTGGATTACCTTGCATTTAACACAGCTGCACTCTCACTCCTTTATTTCCTCTCAACTGACTTAACTCCCTAGCTAGGCCTAAACTACACTATTTATACTGTGGTGCTACCCCCATCTAGTGGTGGATGTATGTAGCGCACCTGCCAGCCTGGTAAATAGGAACATCACAGGATGACATAATACAGCATGATATACAGATGATAACAAAAAGCTTTTTCAGTTCCCACATAAGCTAGTGGGACGCTGCAATACACATGAGATGAATGTTTCAATAACATAAACAGTAGCCTTCATGGTAGTTTCAGTGGTACAGAGGATTCACCTCTGGTACCAACTTTTCTCCCACAAGAAGAAACATCGGGCAAGTTGGAAATCCAGCATGCTCAATACTTCTTTTCCCTGACGTCTGCTGATGGGGGACAGTTGGAAGGCATACATACAAATTAAAAGGATGGTGTTTGGCCAGCTTTATGTTCTGTTCCCTCCATAATCCTCACTGTTGTTGCCAATTCTATTGCATTATGTACTCCATCGAATTCTATGGGGAGAATACAGATTTGACCTCTTGTTTATTTGCCACAATATGAATCTACGGTCTATATTTTAAACAACATTGACAGAATGCAGATCACAGACCTGGACAGCAACCAGTGAGTGTGGAGTAGGTACCGGACTTTGTTACTGAAATTAGCTGAGAGGCACTCTGGCTGTGACTTATGGGGGCACTGAAGGTACTGTCATCTGTAGCTTTTTAGGCTAGTTTCACACTAGCAGTAAATTCTTCCGGCAGGCTGTCCTGGCACAGGAATAGCCTGCCGGAAAGACATTGTATCCGGCATAGCCTTATACTATCTGACCCTGGTGGAGCCCATTGACTATAATGGGATTCGGCGTGGATCTGGCCTGTTTCCGGCATCAGTGCCGGGATTTGACCAGACAAAAACCGTTGCTTGCGGTATTTGTACAGCCTAATCTCGGCACTAATACCGGAAACAGGTTGTATCCCTGCCGCGGCCCATTATAGTCAAAGGGGCCTGGTGGTGTCCCAGCCTTTATTGACTAGGCTGGATTATGATGTCTTCCGAAATGCTGTTCCTCTAGTGGAACAGCCTGCCTGAATAATTGGCCGCTAGTTTGACACTAGCCTGAGGCAGTTTTATTAATGCCCCGTTTGAAGTGGATCATAAAGGGAGGGAAAGTATACAGGAGAGATTTCATTTCTCATACATGTAAACTACCTCCCACTAATTTCAATATGAGACCGCTATTCATGGCCACGGCCATGCCACTAAAGAAGGAGTCCTTTCTTGATGCGGTTATTGATATAAACCATGTTGAAAAAAAGAATGAGAGGCAGTTTCTGGAGTCTATGCCAAACTTAGCAGCCAAAAACCGTTGAGAGGATGGTGCCTTAGGTTACCTGCACATGTTGCAGATTATGTGTGGTGTTTCCATGCGGTAAAACTGCAGCGTAATACATTACAAGCAAAGTGAATGCGATTTGACAAATCTCATGAGCACTTTGCTTTTCTTCTGTATGGAAATTGACCTGCCGTGCGGATTTAGAAATTCACAGCATGTCAATTGTGCTGATTTTGTGTGCCGATTTCACCCTTTCCGATTTTGTGCAGAGACACAGAGCACAAAAATAAGAGCGGAATTTCTGTTTTGAAATTAGCCCCCGTGTAAAGGTACCTTTAGGTTTTAAAATAAGACGCGTATCATAAAAGGAGAGAAAATATAAAGGACAGAGACAACTTCTCCTCTTTTTAAATTCACTCCCGATTTTGGCTTCCAAAACTGCATACAGAAGCCTGACAGTGTAAACTCTTAGGCCACCCGCACACGGCTGCTGGTGAATGCACACAAGATCCGCACAAAGTCTAACAGTGGTTTTTGGTGCAGATTTCATGTGGATTTGCTGCAGATCTCACCTTTCCATTGAAAAGGGTAAAATCGCAAACATAATTAACATGCTGCTGATTTTGATATGCTCAATGCCGCACGGAATAAATCTGCAAAGTGTACATGAGATTTGTGCAATCTCATACACTTTGCTGGTACTGTAATGTGCTGCGGTTTTTCTGCACGGGAATCCTCATGGAGAAACTGCACGTATTCCAGAATGTGTGTAGTTGGCCTTTTGGTGCTACCATACATGCAGGTTTTGCTGGGGTTTTAATTAAGTTTTTTAAGTCAAAATCAGGAGTGGATCATAAAAGGAGAGTAAGTTTTAAAGGCAGATATTTCTGCTCTATTCTGAATCCATTCTTGGCCTTGGCTTCAAAAACTGCATAAAAAAACATAATCAAAACCTGCACATGTGACAGCAAACTTAAAGGGGTTATCCAATGAAAAATATTCCACAGCGTTCAAACCAGCACCTGGATCTGAATACTGTTGTAATTGCATGTAATTAAAAATGTTGTATAGCCACTGAGTTATTCAATAAAATGTATCTGTGTAGCTCCACCTGCTGTTTTTTTTTCTTATTTCTTTGTCCTGCTCAGTGAGATGGCCGCACATGCTCAGTTTCATCCTTCAACTGCCTCCTGGGCTGTGATAGGAAGAGAGCTACACAAGAAAGACACGCCCCCTGAGAAAGACACTCCCCTTGAGCTGCCAGCTTGATATAAAACTAGCAGAGCAATGAATGAGGAGATCTCTGGATCCATGTGAGGTACAGGGCTGGTCCTAAATTTGTTAGACAGTGACTGTCATGAACTATATGATGTCTGATTTTTACATTATGGGAGAACCCTTATAATGCCTGCTCCATAAATAAACAAAACTCTGTTACTAATGGAGGGCACTTGTGGGACAGAGACCATTTTCTCTTTTTAACCTCAGGTAAAAGCAAAGAATAAAATGTGCATAGCTACAATATATGAGAAGATAACTACTAGTAGCATGAATAGAACAACTAACCGACCTAAACTACTATACAGTGAACATATAGTTCTATGCATTGTCTAAACAACTTCCTATTATAAAGTGTCCAGATAACACCACAAGACTAGATCAGCTCCATCCCCAAGGTTCTAGGTCCTAAATATCAACAGATTGTAGTTAGCCTATTTCTTGGGGTGGTGGAAATGACAGGTGAAACTCCTAAAATCTAGCCCTGTGTGCTATTGCCAGTAAGCTGTTTTTTTTTTTTTGCAAAAAGCTTCAGTGGTGCACTCACAAGGCATACTTCAGTGGCATCTGTGCATTCCAGCTATTCACATGCATGTTACTGTATGTAACACCTTACTCATACTTTCTGTACAGTGCGGCACATTTATAAAGAATGTCCAGGCAGTGAGGTGCCAGGGGATGTATCAAAACCTCGACTCTAGAATTATGGCTTCGCAAAGCTGCCAGACTCATGCAGCCAAAGCGAGAAATGACCCCTCCAATATGACTCTGTTAGTGCCCTGCTCAGTTGGCTTTGGTGCTTTTCAACAGTCGACATTGTTTAAGGTAACAGATTTTTTTTATTCCACTGTGTTCCAGCTTAAAGGGGTTTCCTCAGGATAGGTCATCAGTATCTGATTGGTGGGGGTCTGATACCCGGGACCCCCCCAATCAGCTGGTTGAGTAGGCACCGGTGCTTGCAGTAGCACCGCAACCTTCTCTCTGCTTACCAAGCACAGCGCCATGCTTTTTTCGGCCTTACAAACTATGAGTCTCACCATTTGGATACACCACAAAAACTGATTGTCAGAACATCACTTAAATGCTCTATGTATACACCTACAGCCAGGTATTACAAACCTTGTACATTCAATTTGTTGAATGTACTGTATTGGTTTCAATTTTTTCTTTTCTCTAGACATTACTGACTCCTGAGTAACTCGGCTTGCTTTGACTTCCGTAATTAGTAATGGTTGCTTACTTGCCATCTAAACGTAAACCTACTTCACAACAAACAAAACAATTTAGTGTGCAGGTTCTTGAACTTTCTCACAGCTGCAGTCACAAAAACAGGAGCATGCCCACACTTCCATAAAATTCAAATAAAACACAAAGGTATGGGTCCGCGCTAATTGTTTTCCCCTAGAGAAATGTTCAAAAGCAGTCTCTCCTTACTCCTGGCTTTCGGCTTCCTCGATCCCTGAACCGACCAGCAACAGAAACCTTTTCTTCCTTCAAAAGGACATAAATATAGTATGGACCTGCAAAGAAACAGGTTCACCATGCTTTTATTGTACTTACAAGACCATTTCTTGCTACATCACATATACAAAGTATTTCCGCCCCAAGGAATGTGAAATCAGGACGCCCCAAACAAAGCTGGTAGCGAAACCTGGGTCGGGCAGAGATACACAAAAACTTTGTATATGGGATGTGGCAAGAAATGGTCTTGTAAGTACAATAAAAGCATGGTGAACCTGTTTCTTTGCGGGTCTGTACTATATTTATGTCCTTTTGAAGGAAGAAAAGGTTTCTGTTGCCGGTCAGTTCAGGGATCGAGGAAGCCGAAAGCCAGGAGTATGTAGAGACGGCTCCAGAAAAGTGACTGCTTGTGAACATTCCTCTAGGGGAAAACAATTACCATGGACCCATATCTTTGTGTTTTATTTAAACATAAACCTAAACTCTAAACCCAAACAACCTTCTTATCTCTGTATCACCATGTGGTAACTTTACTTAACTTTACTTAATTTTACTGAAAACCTTCAACCTGTTCCTTACTATGAAACAATCCCTCCATTACTGCCTCCATTGCTATGGGCAGCCACATTTCCAATAACGTAATGTCTTAACCAGCATTATTCTGGAATAAACCTGTATAATCTAGGGAGAGCTACTTCCTCTGAAATCCTTGGACCTGCAGAGTACTTCTCGTCTATGAGAGTAATGTTCTTGGGCTATTCCCTGGAATTTCTGTAAAAATTGGCAGTCAAACTTTTGTATTCAATTAGTTCTCCTCTAGGAAGAAAATTGCCTTTCTTTGGCTGCCTTGAAACATGACTAGGGATGATTTTAACAAATCTAGACTTGCCTTCAAAATAAAGAGATACCCATCTGTAGACATATAATTTTTATTTTTTTTACCTTCGTCAATAAACTGCAGTATGCTGGTTAGCCCTTTGGGTCCAGGGGTGTAGCTACCATGGAAGCAGGGAGAAGCGGCTACTACGGGGCCCAGGAGTAGGGATAATTGATTTATTTTCAGGGCCCTGGGAGTGGTGAGCAGTAATATCCGGCGAACGGCGAACACGATCAAATGTTTGCGAACCGCGGGCCCCATTCACTTTAATGGCAGGTGAACCTGAAAACCTTCAGGTCATATTTGCAGCCACCAAATATTTACTAGAAGTGCACAAATCGTCCCACAACATGGACAGTGACATACCAGAAAGGGATCAATGGCAAAAATATGTATGCGTCCTAAAGGGAAACATTTAAAAAATGTGCCCTGCCACGGGAGTACAGACCCCAAACATAAGGCATTCACCGGACAGAAAACATCAAGTGATAATGTGGCTGGAGGTATATTAGATGGTCATTGGATATCAATTTTACTGCAGGCCAGTGAAGTACAGGCCCCAAACATTAGACATTCACCGGACAGAAAACATCAAGTGATTATGTGGCTGGAGGTATATTAGATGGTCATTGGATATCAATTTTATTGCAGGCCAGTGGATTACAGGCCCAAAATATAATTAATTCACCGTACAGAAAAAAACTATTGATAATTTGGCTGGAGGTACATTAGGAGGTCACTGTATAACAATTTTACTGTTGGCCAGTTAGATTACAGCCCCCAAAAATTATGCATTCACCGTACAGAAAAGAACAAGTGATTATGTGGCAGGAGGTACATTAGGCGGTCACCGTATAACAATTTTACTGTTGGCCAGTTAAATTACAGGCCCCAAAAATGATGCATTTACCATACAGAAAAGATCAAGTGATTATGTGGCTGGAGGTACAGTGGGTATAAAAAGTCTACACACCACTGTTAAAATGTCAGGTTTCTGTGATGAGACAAAGATAAATCATTTCAGAAGTTTTTCCACCTTTAATGTGACCTATAAACTGTACCACTCAATTGAAAAACAAACTGAAATATTTTAGGTGGAGGGAAGAAAACAAAAAAAACAAAAATAATGTGGTTGCATAAGTGTGTTATAACTGGGAATGTAGCTGTGTTCAGAATTAAGCAATCACATTCAAAATCATGTTAAATAGGAGTCAGCATACACCTGCCATCATTTAAAGTGCCTCTGATTAACCCCAAATAAAGTTCAGCTGCCCTAGTTGGTCTTTCCTGAAATTTTCTTAGTCGCAAAGGCCATGGTCCACAGAGAGCGTCCCAAAAATCAGAGGGATCTCATTGTTAAAAGGTATCAGTCAGGAGAAGGGCACAAAATAATTTCCAAGGCATTAGATATACCATGGAACACAGTGAAGACAGTCATTATCAAGTGGAGAAAATATGGCACAACAGTGACATTACCTAGAACTAGACTTCCCTCCAAAATTTATGAAAAGACGAGAAGAAAACTGGTCTGGAAAGCCACCAAGAGGCCTACAGCAACATTAAAGGAGCTGCAGGAATATCTGGCAAGTACTGGCTGAGTGGTACATGTGATAACAATCTCCCACATTCTTCATATGTCTGGGCTATGGGGTAGAGCGGCAAGATGAAAGCCTTTTCTTACGAAGAAAAACATCCAAGCCAGGCTACATTTTGCAAAAACACATCTGAAGTCTCCCAAAAGCATGTGGGAAAAGGTGTTATGGTCTGATGAAACCAAGGTTGAACTTTTTGGCCATAATTCCAAAAGATATGTTTGGCTCAAAAACAACACTGCACATCACCAAAAGAACACTATACCCACAGTGAAGCATGGTGGTGGCAGCATCATGCTTTGGGGCTGTTTTTCTTCAGCTGGAACTGGGGCCTTAGTTAAGCTAGAGGGAATTATGAACAGTTCCAAATACCAGTCAATATTGGCAGAAAACCTTCAGGCTTCTGCTAGAAAGCTGAACATGAAGAGGAACTTCATCTTTCAGCATGACAATGACCCAAAGCATACATCCAAATCAAAGGAATGGATTCACCAGAAGAAGATTAAAGTTTTGGAATGGACCAGCCAGAGCCCAGATCTGATTCCGATTGAAAATCTGTGGGGTTATCCGAAGAGGGCTGTGCACAGGAGATGCCCTTGCAATCTGACAAATTTTGATTGTTTTTAGAAAGAAGAGTGGGCAAATCTTGCCAAGTCAAAATGTGCCATGCTGATTCCCAAAATGACTCATACCAAAAAAGATTGAGTGCACGGAACGTGTAATTTTGCCCTGTTTCAGCGCACTCAGCAGATTGCACCGTTGTCGCACACCACTTTACCAACTGTCAAATTGAGCGGGGTTAGCCACTGATTGGCCTGTGACCGCAGAGCTGAAAGGAGTGCAGGACTGGTGTGGCTCTTTGCTTCCAGGCACAACAGCCGCAGCACACCATAGCTTACCTGGCACGTTGAATAGGTTCTAGGGAGCTGGGGGGAGGAGGGTGCAGTGGAAGAGGCGGTAGCAGTGGAAAAGGAGGAGTTAACGGAGGAGGAGATGGAGGATGGAGCAGGAAGAGGAGAAGAAGAGGCAGGTTTGCATGCAATCCGTGGCGGTAACACCAAATCCACATGGATGCCACGGGTTGCATGCTTGACAGCACCAGAAGGTTCACCAAGTGGGCAGTAAAAGTTATGTACCTTTCCTGACCGTGTTTGCTAGACCACGTGTCTGTGGTCAGATGTATCTTGGCACCGACACTGTGTGCCAGAAATACATTCACTTGCCACTGAAAATGGCCAGATAGCTCTGGAATGCCCTTCTGGGAGAAATATTTACTTCCGGGGACTTTCCATTGCGTTGTGCCAATGGCCACAAATTTTCTAAAGGCCTCCGAGTCCACCTGTTTATATGGCAGTAGTTGGCGGGCTAGCAGTTCCAACAAGCCGGCGGTCAGCCGTTGGGCAAGAGGATTATCCGGCGTCATCAACTTTTTACGTTCGAACATTTGGGCCACGGAAGCCTGCCTTTTGCCAGATGAGCGCAACGACGGCACGGTGGAAAAGTGGAGTTTAGGACAAATGGAAGGAGAGAGAAGAAGGATAAGAGGCAAGACGAGGATCGCCAGGAGTGTGGCTTTGTTGGTTCAGACGGTATTGATCCCACTGGGCTCGGTGATGGGAGGCCAGGTGCCTTCTTAAGGCGGTCGTGAGTGTTGGGCTTACCGCGACTTATGCATTGACAGCAGAGGCTGCAGATGGCAACACTATTGTCAGCAGCTGACACGTTAAAAAAAGCCCACACAGCAGAGCCATGTGCCGGCATCCAGGGAGCGCCAGATGTGACCGTGCATGGTGGATGGCTTGCTCCAGATACATTTGCAGTCTGCTTTTTGCCTCCTGTGCACTGTGAGTTTTGCCTGCTTCTCCTCCTTCTCCTCTCTATCTGCTGTTCCGTCTCTCCCTCTGAACTCCCCTCCTCTTCCTCTCTTGTGGGCACCCACGTGTTGTCTATCGACATGTAGTGCTACCTCCTCTTCCTCATCCGATGCCAAGAATGGCTGCGCATCTGTAAGGTCTGGGAATGGATGGGAAAATACTTCCTCTGACTTCAGTGGAGGGGCTATGGTGGTGGTGGTGTCTTTGGGGGTGCACGCAACAGAGAGTGAGGAGGGTGCTGATACAGAGGATGAGGAGAGTGCAGAAGTGGAAGGCTGAGTGAGCCACTCAACCAACTCTGGTGCATCCTTTGAGGTAATCGCGCGCACCTTCTCCAACTTCTTCACCTGCCCGACCCCTACAAACCCTGCGGAATGGCCTGCCTCTTCCTCTGCCAAAATGACCCAGTGACAAAGTCCCTATAGAAGAGCAGTATTTGTAGAAGCAGGTATATAGAACTCCTTAATAATTATTTTTTGGAAGCAGTTATATCAAACCCCTTATTCAGTTTTTTGGGGGGCAACAGGTATATCACACCAGTTGCAATTAGTTGTTCCAATAGCGTTTGTCCCTCTGTATAGCTGCGGTATCACAGCAGAACCACACACAACTGCTGCACAATACAAATGCACTATATAGAAAGTATATTATAGGTATATCATACCCCTGCCTCAATCAGTTTTTTGTGGGGCAACTGGTATATCACAACAGTATAAATAATTTGTTCTAATAGCGTTTGGCACTCTGTGTATCTGCAGTATCGCAGCAGAACTGCACACAACTGCTGCACAATACAAATGCAGTATATAGAAAGTATATAATTGGTAAATCACACCCCTGCCGTAGTAAATTTTTTGGGGGGGCATCTGGTATATCACACCGGTTGCAATTAGCTGTTCCATTAGCGTTTGTCCCTTTGTATAGCTACGGTATCTCAACAGAACCGCACACAACTGCTACACAATACAAATGCACTATATAGAAAGTAAATTATAGGTATATCACACCTCTGCCTCAAACAGTTTTTTTGGGGGGCAACATGTATATCACACCAGTTGAAATTAGTTGTTCCAATAGCGCTTGTCCCTCTGTATAGCTGCGGTATCGCAGCAGAACCGCACACAACTGCTGCACAATACAAATGCACTATATAGAATATATATTATTGGTATATCACACCCCTGTCTCAATCCTTTTTTTAGGGGGGGCAAATGATATATCACACCAGTTGCAATTAGTTATTCCAATAGCGTTTGTCCCTCTGTATAGCTGTGGTATCGCAGCAGAACCGCACACAACTGCTGCACAATACAAATGCACTATAATATACTTTCTATGTTAGAAAGTATATTATAAGTATAATCCACTGAAGAAGGGGGTTGTCCCCAAAACGCGTTTGGTTCCAGCTAGTGAGTCATTTCTACAGATGTACATCCAAAGATTATGAGATAGAATTTAAAACGAACAGGCCTGTTCGTGACTACAGTATAATCCGGACACCAGGACCCCTACCAATACCAGCGCTAGTAACAGATCGGCAAGCAAAATCCCCTTCCGGGTCACTTGAGACGTCGCGCTGATGCCCGTAACACCACGTGGGACGCCGCGTGCATGGTGAGGCACAGGACAGCGGGGAACGCTGTACATCGGGAGGCCGGTAAGAAACACTGTGCATCGGGGGCTGGTAGGAGACGCAGCACATCGAGAGTCCGGTAAGAGACGCTTCACTTACCCTTTAGGTCCGGACAATCAGTATACTACACAGCCGCCAGGTTGGTGCAAGCAAAATAGTACCTAGCTGGCTGTGGAACTGAGTTTTGCCCTAGCAATTATCAACTATGGCTGGACTGTCCACTTAGATCTGTCTGGACTGCACATTGCACAACTGCACTATAGCACTTTATCCATCATTTTGGTACCAAAAATACTGAACAGGATATTGTGGAACTCTATGGTGGAATTGCATTGAAACATCTATAGGAGTAGATAGATATAATGGACGTTTTCTTCTTTAGTAAATATATTTTATGATAACTCTATTTTAATTTATTTTATGTCATTTATGCGATTGTATTTTAGAGCCTATAGTATTTGTCAATAAATTATATTTCACTCACATTGGGTCAGTGCCCCTCCTATTTCCCTATTTTCACATTTTGCAACACAGGCCTAGGGTGAGGCCTATAGAGGTGAACACCTCTTATCTATAGCCGATTGGTGGGTGTAGCCGCTGTTTTCCATTTTTATATTATAAGTATATCACACTACTCTGTATGTCACACCTATAAATAGCACACCTATACCAGTCCTTAAAAGGACTTTTGTGGCCCTATTAGCTAGCGTTTGGTGTCCCTAACAGTCTGTCCCTGCTCCACACAGCAACCTCTCCCTACACTAGCAAAAGACTGAATGTAAAATGGCGGCCAGATCGGGTTTATTTATAGGGTAGGGTGTGTGTCCATGTTCTGAAATGTCTCAATTGGCTGTCCTGTCCCACCTGATGGATGTGTCATGGGTCAAAGTTCTGCACAATACAAAAGAATATGGCGCCGGCGGACATCGCCATATGTTCGCCTGTTCGGTGAACGAGCAAAGTTCGCCGCAAAACGACATCTGGGAGAACCGCAAGGCCGCATCTAGTGGTGAGTATAGTGCCCCTTAGTATTAGCACTGGAATTATTCACCTCTCCCTGGTCTTCTTCTCTGGGTAACTGGAGAGCCCTAAGTACAGGTAGCACACCTCTTCCGGATGGGAAATAGGAGCACACTATGACCCGCTACTGTGCGAAATTAGTGTCTGCCTAGACAGAGTGCTGCACGAAGAGCACCTACAGGAGAGAAAGAGGGGTGATTTGATTTTTGGTCCGGTTGGAAGTCTGCGTTAATGGGACCGAGAAGAGGGGAGTGATGAGGCCTGTTCAAAAATTTACAGACAGTGCTCTATGGGAAAATGTATGCACATTAGCTCTCATGCAGAAGAAAACAGGCTGTCTCTAAAAACACCTATACTGTAGATATCTATTGTATGTACTAATTTTCACATAGACTGCTTAAAAAATTAAATATATTTAAATCCAGGCCTGTTATATTAGGATAAAAAGTGTTTATGCAATTATTTTATATGACAGGAAAGGTGAGTGTTCTTGTGTGGTCTTAATGGTTTTCACGACGAGGGAGTCTGCAGTTTTAAAAGCTAAGGAAACATTTCAAGCAAGCACATCATCTCATCTACATAATTGTGCAGTCTGTGCTCACATGGCTGTGAAATTATTAGTAAAAGAAAATATAGTATTTTAAGTGATGTAGCCAGCGGTTAAAAGTAAAACTAGTTCAGCAGAGGAATGTGCTCATTACCCATTCCATTTCAAGTGTGCTCCGGGGCATTAGGCCTTGACCTAAAGACTGTAATCACTCTTTACTTTTAATAGAACTTCAGAGATAAAATTATATTTTCCCATCTTGGTTGCCATCTGTTTCATCAAATATTTTTTTTTTAGCAAAAATATGCTATCAAAATATAATGCATAGTGTTGATCAAGCACCAAAGTGCTCGGGTGCTCTGGTGCTCAATTAGAACACTTTGCGATGCTCGGGTGCTCTACAGAGCACCCGAGCACAATGGAAGTCAATGGGAGAAACCGAGCATCAAACCAGGCACCCCCTGCTCTGAAGAGGGGAGGGTGCCGGGTCCCACTGAGGTCTATGCAGAAGATCGCTGAAGATCCCCCCATTGTGAGTCCGCGACTTAGGAGTCCCTGCTCTGACTCCATATATAACTATGTCCATATATGGAGTCAGTGCTTGGGGACACCCAGTGTATTTAAATCTAACTTAGCCTCTATTTCTGAAAATATTCTGCCGGGATTTAAACACACAACCTTCTACATTAGAGCCAAGAACTTTAACTACTACGCTATACAGCTACATGTTAACCTGCAGTGAAATATGAAATAATACTTCTGCTGTATAGGAATACTTACTACATGACAAACTACTATGAGTTTTTTTTATAGCTTAGTGGTTGAAGTCCTTGCCTCTATTGTAGAAGGTTATGAGTTCAAACCCTGGCAGAAACTTTTCAGAAATAGAGGCTAAATTTGATTTAAATGCGCTGACTCGAGCATCGCGCTCGAGCACACAAGGTATTCGGCCCTAATACTGCGATGTGCCGAGCATCGCGATGCTCGAGCCGAACTGGTGTTCGGCCGAGCATGCTCGCTCAACACTAATAATGAACCATTGCTTAACCGGCATGCCAAATGAAAGCACTTAGCAGAATGTATAATTTCAAAGGCAACAGTAAACTTAATGGGGTTGTCCATGTTATAACAAAACTCTCCAATGCCCCCAAATGTAATAAAATATAAAAAGAATAAATATTCATAATTCAGTCCTTGCCATTTCAAGCAACTCAGCTCTGGCCCTCCCTCTAGTTTCAGTTTACAGGTTGAAGTGGTGATGTAGCTGTATTGTATATGGCACATGTCTGCTGCAGCTAATCTGTGGTCTCAGTCATATATGGAACAAGATATAAAAGGTGGACATTCCCCTAACCTGCATTGCATTTCCCCAGCAACTCCTCCTCTTCTCCATATATTTAATATGATATAGACAAAAAATTAACATCCTGGCATCATAGCCAACACAACTTTTTCCCATTAAAGGAGTATTATGGGACCCTCTGCGACCTCACCTGAATTTAAGCAGAGGTGGGAACCAGTAGGGTACCTTCAATGGAGCAAAACCACCTAACTACAACAGGGCCTGGCGAGAGGAGGGTCCCAGATCTGAACTCCTTCTTTCCCCAATGTGCAAACACTACATTTTTATGCAGCCACCACTAGAGGGATCTCAGTGCAAAGAGTTGAATATAGCTTCCATTGTGCACAATGGTAACTGTATAAACCCCTATGCACTGGGCTCCTTCTAGTGGCAGCTGCAAGTAGACAGCTTTGCAATATGTGAAGTGAAGCAGGAGATTTATCAGTTTATTGAAACCAGTTGTTTGGCATTAAAACATTGAAAATATGGTGTTCAGGAAGAGCCCCATATCTTTAAGCATCCAGTTGCACTTTACTAACATAGAAGGTGGGTAAATGGGTGAAGCCCAAGATGTTTGTTTTTTTATAGTAAGAGTAGTCTGTCAGGAGGTATGCATTTTATACTCAGTATGGTCCATCAGGAGGCATTCATTTCCATCAATTGATGAAAATACCTCTTCTATTATTTTAGTTTTTCTCCTTTGATAATGGATAGTTTTGTGATTATTATAATTTATTTTGTGCCATTAAATTTTTTTGCAATTACAAAAAAAAAATGGAAAAGTATACTTCTGCTCATATCCTTAAAAAAACATGCATCCAATTTACTGGTATATACAGTATATAGAGATGTACAGTATCTGTACATGCCACAACATTATACATGATAATACACTATACATGCAAAAAATGTTATTAAGGTTTTTAGTCAGAGAAAATTCTCCTATGAATAACAGTAGGCTCTTTAGTTTACTGGTTAGAGCATCTATATCCAATACAGAAGGTCCTCGGTTCATGGCCTGCCAGTGACAATTTAAAAATCGAGATAGAATAAAAGTGAAATATATAGTTATGTTTGTTTAAACTGATGATCTATTCTCTGGATAGACCATCAGCATCTGATCAGCAGGGGTCCGACACCTGGGACCCCCGCTGATCAGCTGTTTGAGAAGTCAGCAGAACCTCTTTAAGTTAAAGACACATGGGTATCCTCAAGCCTTGGGGATACTCTCATCCTGATAGTGCTGACTCCATATTTGGCTTAGAAGTCCCTTCTCTCAGTCTGTCTCCATACATGGAGTCTGTACTATGGGGATGAGAGTATGCACAATGCTTGGGGATACCCCTGTATATTTAACTTTTATTCTATCTCAACTTTTAAATTCTCCAGTCCTAAACTATAAATTAAGTCAGTGCAGGGACTCCTCTAAACTATAACTGATGTCAGAGCAGGAACTCCTAAACTATAAATTAAGTCAGTGCAGGGACTCCTCTAAACTATAACTGATGTCAGAGCAGGAACTCCTAAACTATAAATGAAGTCAGAGCAGGGACTCCTAAAACAGCACTTTTCGATCTGTGAAATTTTAATGGGCTGGGGTCTTAAGTCCTTCCCCTCGCCAGAGCTTACTGTTCAGTATGTGCGTATGTGAGGTCATGCACCTAGCTGGGCTGAAGATCGAGAGGACTGGGGAAGGAGATAGTTCTTTGTCTGACTGCTCTCTCCTAAATTCCTTTTGGCAGCAGTGTTAGGAGCACACTGTAGACTTGGCTGTGGATTAAATGTATTTACTGTATATTTACTGTATAGGTGCATGAAGGGGGTAGGTGATAAATGTTGTTTGTGGGATATAACTGCATTGATGATGGAAATGTTAATCAGATCCTAGTTTAAAAAGTTCACAAATCGTTGGCTGTGTTTTACTAGTTTTTTTTTTTTACATAAAGAGCCACAACTTTTAATTATAATGAATAACCCCATCAAATTGAAGCTTTCTTTCAACAATTTTACAGATGGGAATACAAAAGGTCTCATAGATTTTATCTTTATTTTTTGTGATGTTTTACACAATAAATTCACACAGTAGCATCGATTTTACTTAGATAAAATACATTTATAGCAATTTACAAAGTTTTTTAATTTCTGAAAACATTTGCATAACATTTTATTAAACACAATACTTTACATACAGATCTTTTTTTCGTTGAAAAACATAGTCATATTTTATATTCTTTATTCAATAAAGCACAGCCTCACAAAGAAATCAGTGCCCCCCCCCCCCCCCATTTAGCAAGTAAGAAAATTAGAAATTTAAAAAGATGTCATCTGGTACTTGATTGTTTCTAAATTAAGATATTAGTAGAATGTAAACAAATGTGACATTTACAAAAGGCATTTTAGTTATCAAATATTCATGCAGGTGTTTACTTGAAACAACTGATATATCTTTTTATAGATTGATGTTTCACCAATTAGTGTTATTATGTTACGCCCTCTATAAAAGAAAAACAAAAAAGAAGAAAAAGTCAGTTTTGGCACTTTAAGTATAAAATGACTTACACAAACAAAGTCCGTGTAAAGAGCACAGTTTCAGGGATTACTGAAACAATCAGAAATCATGTTTAAGACTTTGGAAAGTTTGAGTAGAAAAAAGTCACATACCTGATAAACTGTACTAAGATTACAACTTTTTAAAACTATGAATTAGAGCCACTTTATATTCCAATGCCCAAAATGGCGATCAATACAGTATGAATGTGGAAAATGGACAAAATTATTTTTTTTGGTAGTTTTTTCCTAAATGTTTCTTATTAACCAACACGGCCAATAAAAGGTCACTATTAACTGTGTGTTAGCTATACATAAGATGGACATCACATTCATTCAGGCCTACATCCACATTGGTCTTCATTAGGGATGAGTGAACCCGTGGAATTTCGGGTTTGCTGGGTTCGACCGAACTGCAGGTTAAAGTTCGGGTTCAGGACCCGAACTTGATCCGAACTTGACCCCGAACCCTATTAAAGTCAATAGGGACCCGAACTTCACTTTATTATTTTCCATTATAACATGGTTATAACGGAAAATAATAGCATTCGTAAGACAGAATGCTAAATGGCCATTGAGGGATTAAAAGTAATAAATTTAAACTCACCTCATCTACTTGATCGCGCAGCTGGTATCCTCTTCTTTCTTCTTTCTGCAGGACCTGCAAAAGGACCTGCGATGACGTCCCCGCGCTCACCACCGATATATCACAGCAGAAATAGGAAAACCCAAAAAGTTAAGAAATAACAAGAAAAAAATAAAAATATGATCGAACTCGGGAAGTTTATAAACAAGGGTATAGACTGATGAGTATTTGGGGTACTTTCCCTGAGTCTCACCCTATATATATATATATATATATATAAATATAATACCCTGCCTATAAACGGAATGGCCACCCCGAAAGGGGCGATCCCGTATCAGGAGCCTCCTAAATGCCCTAGGATGGCCCTGATGAGGGGAATGGAAGCCAACTATTATAGGTTGGTAAATAACAAATTAATAATCAAAAGTACCAAATATAAAAAAAAAAATATATCAGAATCCTATACCTCAAGGAACCAAATGTGTATAGTAAGAATAGGTGAAGAAGATAAAAGCAAAAAAGTGTATGCGAAAAATTAGATCTCAATAGTTGCTATATCCCAAAATCATATAAAAATAATAATGTCCCTGTCCCAACGTGTTTTGCCCATTCAATGCAAAAGGCTCATCATGGGACCAAAATCAAATGTATATACCTAAATGGATGAACTAATGTCACTGAGATTATTCAAATGAGTGAACATAAAGTGGATATATAATTATATATTGTCAATACTAAAATAGTATATTCCATGAGGCACAATGGTAAAATATCATCAAGAAAAGAAAAATCATCAAAAAGATAGTCAGGTACTCATTGATTCCCCCCCCCCCCAATTCAGATACAAAATATAACTAGTATGCAAGTTTGCTAAGTCCTGATGTACTGTATATCAAGAGTATACTAGCACTACACCATCGTGGACTAACCTCCATCTGCCCCCCATCTTCATTTTTGGCTACTCGTGACCATTGAGTCCTTTTTCTGAGTTATCATACTCAGGTGCACGCAAGTATACTCTTGATATACATCACGACTTAGCAAACTTGCATAGTAGTTATATTTTGTATCTGAATTGGGGGGAAGGATCAATGAGTACCAAGGACTATCTTTTTGATGACCTCATGGAATATACTATTTTAGTATTAACAATATATAATTATATGTCCGCTTTATGTTCACTCATTTGAATAATCTAAGCGGGATTAGGTCATCCATTTAGGTATATACATTTGATTTTGGTCCCCTGATGAGCCTTCTGCATCTAATGGGCAAAACGCATTGGACAGGGACATTATTTTTATATGATTTTGAGATATAGCCACTTGAGATCTAATTTTTCTTATACACTTTTTTTTTGTTTTTATCTTCTTCACCTATTCTTACTATACACATTTGGTTCACTGAGGTAAAGGATTCTTATATATAATATATATATATTTTTTTGGTACTTATGGCTATTAATTTGTTACTTACCAACCTATAATAGTTGGCTTCCATTCCCCTCATCAGGTCCATCCTAGGGCATTTAGGAGGTTCCTCATACGGGATCACCCCTATCGGAGCAGCCATTCTGTTTATAGACAGGGTATTATATATATATATATATATATAGGGTGAGACTAAGGAAAAGTACCCCAAATACTCATCAGTCTATGCCCTTGTTTATACACTTCCCGAGTTCAGTCATAATATTATTTGTTTCTTGTTATTTCTTAACTTTTTTGTTTTCCTATTTTTGCAGTGCTATATGTTTTTTTATTTTTATTTATGGATATAATTAAAGGATATGTTTTAAACGGTGGTAGTCTGTAATAATTTGTTTTTCGATATACAACCAATGTCAATCTGACCTTCTGACAGGTAATTGTCTGAGCTGTGAAAATACGGTCTGTATGGTAGAGAAACCTTCAGTGTAAAAACATTACCATCCAAATGACTAGACTGTGACGCAATTCTGCTTCTTTTGTAGCAAAGTCCACACATTTACCACAGTATTTACCACTAACATTTTCCTTTTGCATTTTTTGACTTCCACTTTTTTTGTAAACATGTGCTACCATTTTTAACATTACTAGATATTTTTTTATATAACTTTACATTTGTACTTAGAAAATATAACTTCATCTTCTACAGTTTGGTCTGGCAGTGTTCTCTAAATGTTATATTGGGTAATGCCTAGGAATCAATGACCTCTGAAGGTCACCGTGATGATTATTTTTACATACTTCTTCTTAAACCCTGTTTTTTATGAGATTATGAAAGAGGAACAATCATGGAAAGTGGCAGGACATCCAGAACATATGGATGTCTCCACTTCTGAGCACCTTTTCTTTAGTATGATATGCACTCTTAATAATAAGCAGGTTACAGAAGAACTAGCCAACAAAATAAAACAGTTATACCATTGTAAGTGAATCACACCCACACTTTGTCAAAGTAAACCGTGAGGACAGATCTGCACAAAATTCTGGTAAGTCGAGTGCGATTATTCCACAATAACAGAGCTGAATGTCACTACTGTCCTAGCAGAAGAACTGTTAAAAGAACTACAGAATAATCATGTGCTTGTGCAGATATGCTATCTAAACTTGAAACAAGCACTATCTCTTCATGTTAGTTCAGAATCTGCAAAAGTAAATATCTTACATGAAAGAAAATTAGCTTTTTTTGCAATTGAAACAATTTCTGAGATTAGGGATAAGAACATTTCAGAATTGGCACATTCATAAAATAAGTGTCGTTATTCCTTTCCTTCTCTTTTCCTACCAATATGGATTTGCTTTTTCGTACATGTAACTGATTGTATGATGCTTTTATTCCTTCGCATTGGTTAAATTTATTTGCATTGTGCTTTTCTTTTGTCCTATTATGCACAAGTTTTTTATACTCTATTGTTCATGTCAGTATTCTTTATCCACACACCACCTGACCATTTGTAATTTTGGCACATGTAATATCGTTTTCTGCTTTATCTCCTAACTAATAAGAGCACAAGCTTTATCAAAGTAGAATACACTCTAGAAAAAAAGTGGAAACTTTTGTTTTCTCATTCTTTGTATGTGCGTGTTGGTGATGTTCCTTTGTAGAAGATGTTTCGGGTGCTTTCTGGGCTGTTACTCCTCTCAGGAATTAAAATGATGTTTCCTTTTCTTCTTAGAGTAGAGTCACGACTTGATGATATGGATACAGTCTCTGAGCCAATTTCGCTCCCTTCTACAGGTGTCACCCGTATTGTGGTTATTCCATGAAGAAGGTGGTCATTATCAATGTTGCTCCTCTTCCTTTCAGTGGTGCCAAAAGTGTCTTTTAATGACTCACAACTTTCAGAGTCCCTGTTGAGGTCATTCAGTTCATAAGCTTGACGCAAAGTTCCTTTCTCGGGAGCTTTCCATTTCCATGATCCGCTTCCTTCACCCTCTAAGGGCATTTGAATAATTGGCCTATTATTTTCAGGATGGGCTTCAATCCGGACAATATTTGTTGGTTCATGTTCTGTCAAGGCTTTGTACCTGATTGATCCAGTACAACTGACAGTACTACCTTCTGAGCTTTTTGGGCTACCTTGAAGCATTCCTTGCTGTTTTGACATAGCTATGACTTGCATAATCCTTGGCTGACTATTGCTACGACAAGCAACACTTTTCTCTGCCACCTTCAGCCACTTTGATCTGGCAGAACTACATTTGGGAGATGTAGTCATGATATTTTCATGGGTTTCTTCGGGAATGTGTACTAGTTGAGAGGAGCCAGGGCGTGATTGTATAGAAACTCTAGGTCCACCAGGAATACCTGTATTATTGCATCCTGGTACACTGCCGGTTTGTAATTTAAGATATGGATTTCCTGATCCTATATGGTCTCCATTAACACCGACCCTCACAGGCTCAGAGCTTGATCTCATTTCTATTATTCTTTGAGGCGAGAGTCCAGTTTCGGTTTCAATGACCTGCAAAGAAAGTTTACGACTTTCATTTTTAGTCTTCCATTGAGATAACAGTTGTTTAGAACGAGCAGAGTCCATTGATGCATGGATAGTTGCATTTCTCCTTGCTGGATCTTCAAATGATGGGGTATGGACTCTGGGTAAAGTATTGCTAAAAGTGACCATGTTCTCCTTGCCCATGGGACTTCTAGGGGTTATAACTTCTACATCAGTACTTGCTCTTTTAATGTTTGTCAAAGAGCCTGTTTCACGGTTATTTCTATTTAAGATACTTTCAGAAGGATGTGAAGAAATACCATCAATGCTACTGCCATTTTTCCCTGGTAGTATCCTGCTTGTGTCTTGACTAAGGTCTGTTAATGACCTTAATGGTTCCCTTAGCGGAGGAGGAGGCTTCTGTGGAATATTGTCTTCACTGGGTTGAAAGTTTCCAACAGCATAAAGACCCTGGAACATTAAACATTGACACAATAAGAAAACTGCTATTATCTTAAAGAAACAAGACATAGAGAGAATAATGCAACTGCTTGTAATATAAAAAGACACATAAGAACTAAAAAATGTTAGAATAACACTCCACTTGGCTTATGAAAGAAAAAAGTAATCTATATCAAACTATGATAAGGGTTGACTTGATTTATTATAGGGGTTGTCTCAACATCAGATATATTTTTTAAAGCAGCTCTGTCACCCGGATCAATTATATCCTACCAGGCTCTATGTATATAGACTGGTAGGGTTGATGACACTGATTAAAACAATACCTGTCTTATGTCTGTTGGTGGTATGGTTGCAGAGAAAAATGAACATTTGAAATTATGCAAATTAACTATTGGAGCACCAGGAGGCAGGCTTATGCGGTTCAAGCACCGCTCCAGTGACCCCCTAGACTTGTTTGCTTTGTTGACTTAAAAGGGACCTTTCTCAGTTCTCTAGACATGTCTGTTTTAGTAAATACTAGTACTGTATTCGCATTGAAGCACGACTCCACCACCCCTGATGCTTCATAATGATGCCCCTCTGCTTTTCATTATGCCCCCTTCCTTTAGATTGAGAGCGCTAGACTACACTTGTGTCCAAAACTGCGCATGCGCGCATCTAGGTTTTCACCCCAACCAGTGAGGATGTTGTGCGCATGCGCCATTCTGGATAGGAGTGCTGTTTAGCACTGTGGAACTAAAGGCTGGGAGAAATTATAAAAAGTAGAGGGCTGTCGCTAGAGCGGTGCTTCAATGGGAATACAGTACTAGTATTGACTAAAACAGACATGTCTACAGAAATGAGAAAGGTCCCTTTTAAGTCAACAAAACAAATAAGTAAAAAAAAAAAAAAAACAAGAGGTCTAAACAACTTTTGCTACAAATTTTTTTTATTTTCTTAAAGGATTTCCTAGGTGAAAACTGGTCCTAAAAAAGAATAAAAATACTGAATGACTTAAGAATGAACTTGTTTAAAATACAGTAAATACAGTAAATATGTATCGCCACTTGATATATTGTAATGCCTACACAGAAAACCTCATTCACAAAACTTGTACATATAAAATGATGTATTCTCCATACAAGATCATTTCACTGGAAGTCTGTTTTATTATTTGATATCCTAATCTTATAAAAAAAAATTAAGTCTTTTTTCTTTTTATATGCCGTCAGCTGCCTACTAATATATACTATGCCAATGTGGGCTAAAGCACAAAGATAAATAAAACAATAAACATAAATTATATAAAAGTAAAATATAAATATATTGACAAGATTTATAGATATGCAGATGCAGCAATTGTTAACTTGACATTTAACGAATTAAGTAGTAACTGTACTTCCACACAATTTTGCAATAGTATAAGTGACTATAAGAAATGTTGTAAAATATCTAATAAAAGAAAAATGGTTTTCTCCTATCAACTGTTTTCCTCTCCATTTCTGCTTCCTATAATAGCATCCATTGTGAATTCTCTGCTAAATCCGTCTTGAGATGGGGCAGCTCACAGAGCTATCAGGTTACAGATGTCAATGGTGGTTTATGGTAAGGGGAGGGGGTGGACAGTAGAGACACACACAGACAAAGAGACTGCACCAGCTAAATAGACAGTTTCTATCTTTGCTCAAATGTTTTTTTCACATCAATAGAGGTCCATACTCTATAATGTCTTATATGGTTCTTCTCAGTTAGCAAGAGAAAGCTAGGTAGCAGATTCTTCTCTACTTTTTGTGTGCACAATATGGGAGATAGTTTCCACCCACAAGCTCTGGTAGAACAGCAAACTATAGATACAGCATGCACACTGGAAAATTGGTAAAAATACCAGACACAAGTCATATATTGGTATTCGACATGAATACACAGTGTAGTATTGATTCGTGCAAAATGTGTTGAAAGGGTAGCTACGATTTAAATGTTGTTCCATGTAAAATCCCTTCAAATGACAAGGAGGCAC
Organism: Bufo gargarizans; assembly: GCF_014858855.1. Classification (NCBI taxonomy): domain Eukaryota; kingdom Metazoa; phylum Chordata; class Amphibia; order Anura; family Bufonidae; genus Bufo; species Bufo gargarizans. The sequence continues at coordinate 164,149,136 of NC_058086.1, forward strand.
TGCCTCGATCTGGTGAAGAAAAAGTTCTGTCTCCAGAAGCGTCAAGGCTTCTTTACTGGGAGAACTGTAAATCTGAGGAATAGTCTACCTCTGGACGTGGTCACAACAGGAACAGTGGGCAGTTTTAAAAAGAGCTTAGATGAATTAAACATTATTCTGAGCAATGTGTAGAAGTCTAGGTCCCACTCCCCTTTTTCTAAAATTCACACCCTCACCTATCCCTTGGTTGAACTTGATGGATTTACTGTATGTCTTTTTCTACTGTATTAACTATGTAACCATGTAACACTTTGGGGAGGAATTATCATGATGGGACTTTTCCAAGTCACTTTTGCTTTGACTTTGAGTTTGCAAAAAGTGCACCAAATTTATCAAAAGTCATTCGATGTTTGTTCAGTATGATGCATCTGTAAACCTAACATTTTTGTCTATAAATGCTACTCCAGTTTTTCTACACCACTCACCCTTCACCACTGGAGTGATTTTGTGACCTTTTTGCAACTATATAAAAAAGTTGCAATGATAAATCTGTCAGGAAACTAATTATCATGCTGAACTATGACCACTTTTAAGCCATTAGGTGGTGTTAAAAAGTTCTAATTTTGGTGCAAATGGCACTTTATGACAACATTTGGGACTTTTCCACACCAGAAAACTGGCTTCCAAACTTAATACCTTCCCTAGCCTGTGTCCAGCTAAGGAATGCTACATCTGTTCATGTTAAAATAGGTATGCCATTGTTTTTGCTTACCAGATAGATAGCTATTCCTCCACCTAGGAGAAAGCCGCTGTAAACATCTATTGGATGATTCTTGTACTGAGTAATACGAGTAAGTCCACATATAATCCCACAAATGATAAAAGAGAACACAAGCAATGGCTTCAGCAGTTTAGAGGAATCTGTAAGTGTTGCATTGAAATACATCTGTAGAGTAAAGAAAATAATTGCATTATAATTGTGAATTTGTACAGCAGGATTTACATCACTCTGTTTCTCTATATGGATAAACCCTATGGAATACCCTACTTAGATTCCTACCACAAATGGGCTGAATTCTGGAAGAGATTTTCTTTGCCGGCCACTGGTCAAGGTAATCTTTCAGCAGACTGAAATACAATTCCTATCCCATACAGTAAAAGTCACTGCTTCTATGACTGCTGTCTTCTAGGGAACCCCTGACCAGGGCTGTAGGCAGACTTAAACTGGCCTACTAGTGTCCCACATGATTGTTCAATGGCCCATGACTTTGACATGATAGATTGCCACAAATAACCTATTGGACCTTACTAAAGATATGTTCTGCATGCACAATGCCCATTCAGTATCTATGGACTGCTGAAGACAGCTGAGTATAGCGCTCCTATAGACTTTAAATGGACTGGCAGCATGCATGCTCGACCATTGCACCACAGACTATCATGGCAGATAGGACCCTATGAATAGGTGATAAGTGTTAATCATGGTACAACCTCTTTAAATGTGAAAACATTTACTGTACATATATGTTCAAAAGGATTGCCTCTGATAGACCCAAGAAAGCTCAGTCTCACAATAGATCCACAGATTACTAGTTGAGAAACTTTGGACTAATGACTTGCCAGTTTTTGGCAAATTGTATAATCTTTGGGCTGTAAACCTGGCAAACAGATCTGTGCATCTCTGTTCCCAACTATTGACTCTCTGTCTCCCCTGAAATGCAGAAATATAGTTTAGACTAGTACATCAAAGTAATGTAGCTGCCTACTTTTGGATTGAGCACTCCCATCCATCTGCCAAGGGCTTTTAACCAGAGTATAAATATAGCTGGTACCTACACAACCCTGAATTTTTCAGGCTTAGTTGTGTCCAGCAGAGGCTATTCTGTTAGTGTTAGGTACCCATCGGCAAAAGCCACCTTGATGTTGGTAGATGGTAGATGTTTGATAAAAAAATGTGCTCAAAGAGCTTCCATTTTTCATGTACAGTGGAGGAAATAATTATTTGACCCCTCACTGATTTTGTAAGTTTGTCCAATGACAAAGAAATGAAAAGTCTCAGAACAGTATCATTTCAATGGTAGGTTTATTGTAACAGTGGCAGATAGCACATCAAAAGTAAAATCGAAAAAATAACTTTAAATAAAAGATAGCAACTGATTTGCATTTCATTGAGTGAAATAAGTATTTGAACCCCTACCAACCATTAAGAGTTCTGGCTCCCACAGAGTGGTTAGACACTTCTACTCAATTAGTCACCCTCATTAAGGACACCTGTCTTAACTAGTCACCTGTATAAAAGACACCTGTCCACAGAATCAATCAATCAAGCAGACTCCAAACTCTCCAACATGGGAAAGACCAAAGAGCTGTCCAAGGATGTCAGAGACAAAATTGTAGACCTGCACAAGGCTGGAATGGGCTACAAAACCATTAGCAAGAAGCTGGGAGAGAAGGTGACAACTGTTGGTGCGATTGTTCGAAAATGGAAGGAGCACAAAATGACCATCAATCGACCTCGCTCTGGGGCTCCACGCAAGATCTCACCTCGTGGGGTGTCAATGGTTCTGAGAAAGGTGAAAAAGCATCCTAGAACTACACGGGAGGAGTTAGTTAATGACCTCAAATTAGCAGGGACCACAGTCACCAAGAAAACCATTGGAAACACATTACACCGCAATGGATTAAAATCCTGCAGGGCTCGCAAGGTCCCCCTGCTCAGGAAGGCACATGTGCAGGCCCGTCTGAAGTTTGCCAATGAACACCTGAATGATTCAGAGAGTGACTGGGAGAAGGTGCTGTGGTCTGATGAGACCAAAATAGAGCTCTTTGGCATTAACTCAACTCGCTGTGTTTGGAGGAAGAAAAATGCTGCCTATGACCCCCAAAACACCGTCCCCACCGTCAAGCATGGGGGTGGAAACATTTTGCTTTGGGGGTGTTTTTCTGCTAAGGGCACAGGACAACTTATTCGCATAAACGGGAAAATGGACGGAGCCATGTATCGTGAAATCCTGAGCGACAACCTCCTTCCCTCTGCCAGGAAACTGAAAATGGGTCGTGGATGGGTGTTCCAGCACGACAATGACCCAAAACATACAGCAAAGGCAACAAAGGAGTGGCTCAAGAAGAAGCACATTAAGGTCATGGAGTGGCCTAGTCAGTCTCCGGACCTTAATCCAATCGAAAACCTATGGAGGGAGCTCATGCTCAGAGTTGCACAGAGACAGCCTCGAAACCTTAGGGATTTAGAGATGATCTGCAAAGAGGAGTGGACCAACATTCCTCCTAAAATGTGCGCAAACTTGGTCATCAATTACAAGAAACGTTTGACCTCTGTGCTTGCAAACAAGGGTTTTTCCACCAAGTATTAAGTCTTTTTTTGTTAGAGGGTTCAAATACTTATTTCACTCAATGAAATGCAAATCAGTTGCTATCTTTTATTTAAAGTTATTTTTTCGATTTTCCTTTTGATGTGCTGTCTGCCACTGTTACAATAAACCTACCATTGAAATGATACTGTTCTGAGACTTTTCATTTCTTTGTCATTGGACAAACTTACAAAATCAGTGAGGGGTCAAATAATTATTTCCTCCACTGTATAGTAAGTATAGTAATGATGCAATTCAGAATAATCTCTAAACCCTAGTTCCATTGTTTGTATGAATAACAGTGTGCTGCCATATACTGTTTCTTCTCTGTCCCCTGAAATACAGTTTGTACTTTACTATATGTAAAAGAGATGATTATAACGAAAACTGCATTCAAATTTTTAAGTGGTTGTGACAATACGAGGGCCTAAAGGAGGCAACTCTTCCCACAACAAATAACAGAAAACACTTTTGGATACAAAAGTTTTAGGCAAAATGCTGCAAAGTAAGAATGCTTTCAAAAATAGAAGGAGTTATCGAATAATTCATAATGATGACTTATCCTCTGGAAAGGTAATCATTATCACATTGGCAGAGGTCTGAGTCCTGGAAAAAATATCACCAATATTATTTTTTGGCAATAGTGTCCAGGCGTATTTATGCATATTAATGAAACTGGATCAGTGGCTACACCAAACTGAGAAACCTCTGGATAGGTGCTCTACCCAGCGACTCACCTCTGTGTCGCAAAAAGAAATAGATTATTGTAATTTACTATAATCTATTTATGCATATTGTATGCCATGTGAAGGTGATGGTTATGGCTGAGGCTGTATTGTTCAGCAGCAACAGCTTCCATGGAAATGACTAGTGCAGTGAATTCAATATAGGAATATATACAATCTAGTAAGTCATATGTCTCAGCAGTTTTTAAGCCTTGGCTCCAGTACACTGTGAGTTAATGTGTGGGAGTGCGCAAAATATGAAGAATTAATTGATAGTTAGAAGGTTTGGCTGCTGGTTCTCCTGTTTCAGCTGTTCTATCTGTAGGAGGGAAAAAGATGTATTTCCAACACAGTTAAAAGCTTGTCATCATGTCAATCAATGTCTGATTTTGTATTGCTTCTAAAGTTCTCTGAGTATTTCACATGCAAAGTATGCTGTTTTACAGAACCATCATAACAGGTTTAGAATGACTTCCAAATGACTTGGGCGATCTGTAAAACATTCACATTGTGTATTTATTGTATATAAAATCTGCATATACATACATACAGTAGATAGATAGACGCTTGACAAAGGCCTCATTGTGCTGGGCTGAAACGTTGCCTTGGGAATAAACGGGTCCTCACTAGGGATGAGCTAACCCGTGGAAGTTTGGATTCGGCCGAACTTCAGGTCAAAGTTCGGGTTCGGGACCCGAACTTCACCCCGAACCCGGATCCCCATAAAAGTCAATGGGGACCCGAACTCTTTTCTTAAGACAGAATGCTAAATAAAATGGCCATTGAGGGATTAAAAATAATAACTCAACTCTAGTCCTCACCCATTCATCATACTTGGAGCGCTGCCTCGTCTTTTGTTATTATATTCATCAGTGGAAGTCATGCCAGTCATCCCTGAGGATTTTGCACCCAACCGTCTTATCTCTAACTGTGCTCATGTTTTCTTCTGTTATTAGATAGTGTAAGGGATCGCTGTACTGGGGGGCCATTCTCGCAAGAATCGTCCTTAGGACACCAGGTTTCAGGTCCAAACAGTGCATTTATTGTGCCTCAGCAAACCAAACATAAATAATACAAAATAAACACCTGCCCGGCTGGGCTCTAACTAAACATGAAGTTCCTGACTCGCCTAAGTCACAGTTCACACCCTGTGAACCCATGCGGCTTTGTCAGCCAATGTCCCACGGCCTCCTGGCTGTACAGAGTCCAGTATGCCCACTTTCTCCAGTTCAGTGTTTATGGTGGGAGATTGGGGCTTAGTAGTCCGCCTGACTATAGCCCTGCGACCCTCCCAGGCATCGCTTCGTCACCCAACTCCAGGCTATTTCCCAGCCTTGTGGTCCCACAGCCTTGCCCAGCTGAGACCACAGAGACAGAGCCTCCAGGCCTCTGTCCACAGGTAACACACTCCCCCCTTGCTGACACCCTGGGAGGTGCTTTGTGCCAGCCTGATTACTATCAGCTGGTCTCTCCTGTGGTGGAATAGGGATGTGGACCGAACTATCCACCCTTTCCTTGCCTCTACCTTGCGTGAGACCTGTCACTGTCTCACAATAGATAGATAGATATATAGATAGAGTAAAACCACTTTTGCACAGCAGATTATCAGGAAAATTGTCAGGAATGAACCTTCCTTCCCAGTAAAGGTCCCTTGTAAGGGTATGGCCACATAATCAGGTTTCCTGATACAATTTTGGACTCAGGAGTGGTTCATAAAAGTAGAGAAAAGAGGATAGATACTATGTTATGCCTGCACTGCTGCCCCTACATGCAGACATGGATGCTGGGCTCCTTTACTTCCTCCTGCTGTTGCACGCCTTGCTGATAAGCGCAGGCAGAAGGTAGCTTAACTGTTGTATATGCCCCGTGCCAGTGCTTCCTTATACTTGATGGCATGGGTGCAGCTACAGTAGTAGTCTTACGCTCTAGTGTAGGAGGGAAACCCCACACTGAACATAGGAGGGAAAGGGGAAAGGAAATAAGGCCTAAAAACTAGGGAAGGCAGGTGGACACCTCCTTTTGAAAACCCTAATCAAAGCCCTGACTGAGTACCAGTATGAACAGACCCCAGAGGTAGGTGAGGTCATACACAGGAATACCTAAAGTCCTATCTAACCCTAAAGGACCCTGGTACTAATGACAGTAATGAGACATCCTGTTCCTCCAAAAGGAAGGATGAACGAGAGTCTCTCTAAGGCCTAATACAAAACAACAAGGAAATGCAACACACAGAAAAGCCAAAGTACAAGGGGAAAGGTAACACTTAACTTCCAAGAAGCTATAGCAGCACCAGGAACTCAGCCGAGATCCAAACACCAGCTATCCACAGGTCCAACTGAAGCTATAAACCGCACAGCATTGTGGGAGAAACAACTATAAATAGGGAAAGTTAAATGAACACAATAGCAACACCCGGAGGTTAAAGGTGTAGCCAGTATCAGAAACAACACAGACGCCTATTGAACCACAAGGTAAACATGTCAAATCAAACCACATGTTGCCAGTCTCAAAGATCTCCTGCCACTCACTGTCGCGGGACGTCCGTATGTCTTGGTATGTCCGTGATACTCTGGCATCTTTCTTCCAGCTCTGAGCGGACCTTGCGCTCTGGCTCAGAGTCTTGTACTGTTTGTAAGGGCATGGGCAGGTGTGTCTCTCCTCCTTTTGTTAGGCAGCATGCACACACCCTCTATCTTCCTAAGCCTATGGCTGGTCTGCAATTTTTATTTAAAGATGTATTGTTTAACTAGAAGGCACCTGAGCAATAAGGTTCCTAGCTAGTCTGAGCTAAGTTTTTCTGCTGTTTCTTGTCATTCTGTGTGCTGGACTTTGGATTACGGTTTACAGACTTTGCCTGATTGCCGCCTGCTCTGACTTCTGCTTTTGTACCCTGACTATGCTTTCATCTGATTAGCCTCTGGCCTCCCAGTATCCCCTAGATGTATTGTGTCACCTGGGGGTCAGTCATACTCGGGTCCCGATTCCCTTGTGTTCCAGTTCCCCTCTGAAATAGCACCTGGTAGACCCTTCAGGAAAGTCTCTCCTCACCATCAGATGTATTATGTGAAGAATGAGGGGTGTGCTCAGACATCGCCCTCAGAGGAAGTTGGTCATGTGGGACAGCAAACTTCTCATTTTTGTTTCTTAATACACTCTTGGTTTTGGTTTCCAAAACTGCCTCACAAAATCTGACCATGTGGCCGTACCCTGAATGCGCCACTGGTCATTCAATGAACAAGCAAACACTTGGTTATCAGGTGAAAGCATTGTTGTTGTAGCACTCAAATCATTGTCTATGGCCAGCAGAATGTCCTATGTAATCTGTACGAGGACACATGATCACAGTAGGCATCGCTCAGCTCCATAGAGAGGAGATGATGTCTGCATATCAATGGAGCTATCATCAAAGTTGAGCAAGGAATTATCAGGAATTGTTTGCTCCCGATAATTGCTTTGTCAGTCAGCCTGTTTAAAGAACTTAATCCTTTTCTTGATCCATCATGAGAGGACTCATTCATGGCTACAGTTCCTGCCTGGAGCCATAAGACTGCTATATACTCCATAGATGTATTGCAGCTCCACATATAAGTCTTATATTTAGTGACAAGAACAGGATCAGATCTTGTGTGGTTGGATCAGCAAATACTTTCTCAGAATATGGTATTCTTTTCTTTCTGTAAAAGAACAGGATCTGATCCCAAAGTGGGTTTTAGTCTATACGACTCTTGATTAGAGTCATACTACTTCTGTATGCACTGAGCCAAAAAGTACTCAATAATGGACATAATAAATATCAGCTTAATTTTCTTCCAGTTTTTCAAAGTATATTAAATACATCAAATCATGTCCCGGAGAATCAGATTTTCTGCTCTTTCACATTGATCTATATTTAATTTACCATTTAAAAAGTTTATTCTCTTTGCTGTTCTAAATGTAGTCAAATCAGTCAGGTTATTCTGGGGTTTAGATTTTAAAACCGTATCTAGGGATGGACTTAAGATATTATCAATGACCCTCAATGATATATATGTCAAAAAATTTAGGAAAACGGGAAAGGTGCTTCCTGTAATACGATCTGGCAAGAAGAACGTTCTTGCTAAGTCAATTAGGTTCTAACCGCATGTAGAAACCTCTCATGTGTAGTAGAAGCAACTGTCAAGTCTACTTTCCCAGGCTCCTCAGCAGAGGAGGCTGTTTGGAATCACCATAAGGTACAAGAAGAAAAGACATACACCACATTCGGCACTGTCAGTTCCAAGGATGACCAAATTCGTGGATCCAATTCACAGGTTCATGAAAAGGTCTCTTTGATCTAAAGAAGGGATCGACTGCCCAAAATGCATCATGAGACCATTTACTTGTATTTTCAATGTCTATTTTTATTTTATTTTAATAAATTCAGACTTTGTTTTTCATGAACACATGGCTTAGATCCACTAATTTGGTCATTCTTGGAGTCGACAATACCAAATGTGGTGTACTTTTCTTCTTTTGCCCTATGATGAACAAGGCAGGGTAGTATTAATATGGGCAGTATAATTGCATTTTGGGCTTAAATTAGCAAAAAGAAAATCTACTTACAGAAATGTAAACAGCTGCAAATGCTGCCAGGGTGGCGTGTTGAGAAGGGAATGATTTCCTGCCAAAAAAAGACAAGCAAAATTATAGTGTATTTGTAAAAGTTCCTTTAGAGACATAACTAATTACGCTTCAAGAAGAAAGCCTTAATTAGTTTACATTGGTTTCTGAATTTGGTAACATATTATAGATTTTCAAACTAACATGGTTTAACCTTAAAGGTTCCATTTATGTAAATGACTTGCCGAGCACTGTAAAAATACCAGGTTTCAATTACCGTAACTTATTAGGAGGGCATTGGTTAATTAACCCTTCTATCGAATCAATGTGTCTTATGATTAGGTTGCATTATTTTTGCTGTGAGGTGGGGTGGACTGTTATATTAGAGATACTCAATGTGCCAAGAATTTTGTGGAAAAGGAAAATGTTTACATTGTAAAAGTATTAAAACGCAAAACTTCTGAGTAAAGATAAGAGAATTCCTTGCTATTAGTTGCGGGTCCGATTCAGTCGAATTGGTCATCAGAATCGATTTAGGTTCAAATAAACTTAATTTGGATCAAAAGTGGCCCTATTGCCATGAAAAGTCATATATACCATTCTCAGGTCTCCTAGGACTGTATCCAACACCTTTCAAGCTCTTTAGCATCAAGTCAGTATTGGTAATGTCAAAGTGATAGCGACATTCAGTACATGCACTGTTAACCGTATATGCAACATACATTACAGTATATGCAGATTTTTCTTAAATTAATAACTGGTCCTAAATTTTTTTTTTATGAGGTAGATGCCTTTATCGTTGTCTTTTGATCTGTAAAATGGTGGCCATCATTTTGATTGATTCATCCAAATGAATCGCAATGATTCGTTTGAGTCAGATTTTTTTTTTTGGTTAACAAATTCGATTTGTGTAAAACGTATTCACTCATTTCTACTTAGGATTTCACAGGGATGGCTACTTTGCAGTCAGGTACAACGTATGTATAAAATAACTCTCTCTCTTATACCTCAGATTAGAAAAACATAGATGCTTTCTTCCCGAAAAAATCACCACTCTTGTGTATGATGTGTCTGTTGTGGCAGCTCATCCCCTTTCTAGTAAATTGGGCTATGCTGCAATACCAGACACAGCCCATGGACAGGTGCTTTTTCAGGAAAAAGTAAGCCTTTTTCAACATTCAAATTATTTAAATACAGAGCATATGGCTATAACACACTGGGGCAATTCTAATGGAATTGGTCAGATTGGGGCAATAGTAATACAAATCACTAGATGAATTAAAATGCTCAGGGGGTCTACGTGTAACTCTGCAAAGATGTAACTCTGTAACATCTTTGCTGAATTTGCGGCTTCACAGAAATCATGCCGTTGCACGAAGATCATGCAGCTGGAGGACAGGGGAGTCAGCTGTTTGAAACAGACCGCCTAGAGAAAATGATCCCTGTATACAGAGCACACAGTAGCACAGTGAATACGGATCAGGAGGTGGCCATGATGCTTTCTGCTCCCATTCTGAAGAGTATATGATCACCAGGTGCAGGGAAGTGTATAGGTGCCTGGATCTTAGCAGACCGAGATCAGCTTTGCAGTGAATCTCCAGAGGCTGTATTTCTTCTGTAACCTTCAGCAAAATCAATTCCAACTAAGAAACCATTTCTTTTTTTCATTAAAAGACTTATTTTATATTTTGCCTTGAAAGCAAATAGCAATAGGATGCTTACAAACATAGAAGTCAAGAAAGAGAACAGCGCATGCAATAAACATTCATTCATCCACACCGATGCACACACACCTGGACCAATATATATTTATTAATATCAGTTTTCACTATAGACTGATATGCAAAGAGATATCTCCCACGGATAGGGAACCATCTCACTAATGCCACCTTCTGGCAGTGGTTTCCTATGAGTCAACGTCTGATTTTTTTAACAAGCCTTGGAACATGACAGGGGAAAATAGTCAAGCAAAATATTCATCTGTAGACAGCTGTGACCCTCAGCTTAGGCAAGGTGCTTCCTCTCCTTAAAGAGAAAAGCTATGTATGGAGACGTATTGGCAATGCTCCATGGGAAAAAAATATGCAATGAGGTATCTTCAAGGAAAAGAACCATCTTGCTACCTAAAAAAGTCAGCCTTTGACTCATAGGGAACCACTTCTAGAAGGTAGCGCTAGTGAGATGGTTCTCTTTCCTTGAGCAATGCCATTTACATTTTTTTTCCCATGGAGCATTGCTAATAGTTCTCCACACATAGCTGTTCTCTTTAAGGAGATCAAGCATCCTGCCTAAGCATAGATCGAAAAAATTATGTACATACTGTATCTGTATCTTCCAGCGCAATCCATCTAGACCACAATTCATGAAACTTATAAGGGCATACCATATAGAGGAACAAAATGTCATATAGTGTAATGGGAGCTGAACTGCAGTATGCCAGCCCCGCCACTACATGGTGGACAGAGCTTTCTGCTTTAAATACTTAGTTGCCAATGCTAGCATCTACCAAAAACAGCTAGCTAATCAGTGGAGGTGTGGGATGT